>NC_056728.1:910602967-910670357 GCF_019279795.1 Protopterus annectens
AATACTTATGTGGCCCATGGGTAGATTTTAATATAAAAAGAAAATGATAGATTAAAAATGGACTCAGGTTTGAGAAAGATTCATGTGGCGGACAAACTGAAAATGATTTTTCCACTGTGTAGCCATCTATATTTCATGTTAATAAGTTATATGATGATAGAATGAAATGAAATGAAGGCAAAATGAGAGCTGTGGGTAAATTAAAAATGCATGTGAGAAAGTTTTTTCAAGTGCCAAATATAATGATGACAGATGAAAAGGACATACAACATACTGTGGGTCTGATATGCATTTAATACAAGACTGTGATAAGGGATGCACTCACTGTGGGAAGAGCAAAAGAATATAAAATGTGTTAAAAGAAGTGTCAAAAGATGGTATTGTTTGGTTTTGATTTTCCTATGTTGGTTGAGCCCCAAAATGTAGTATAAGAGGAAAGGGGTAAGGAAATGATAACAATGAAGGTTTAAATTAAAATGTGGATCAAAATGACGAAAGAGGAGGAAGGGATTTTTATTTACCTCAAATTCTACCACTTTACCTTCTGGTGTTATACCACCCAAGTAATACAGTTCCTTCAACTCACACACTCCATCACACACAATGATACACTCCCCTTTACTACCCCTTTTGCTTGCCCCAGACCTCTTTACTATGTATGAAAACCAGTTTCTCACTGGATTTCAGTACCCAAGAGGCCACACTATCACCCCAGCTGTAAGTGTTTGCACCACTTACCAGTCATACAGCACTGTGACCAGCCCCACAACCTGTTCACTCTATCAACATACCAATCCCAGATACATTAGCTCCAGATCTAAAAACTACCATACACTTATAAATTCCTGAAATGTATCACTAGGTTTAAACCTAACCTCACACTTGGTGATGATAGCCACCCAAACCCTGTCCCATCCACTCCAGATAAATTTACCCCCTCTACTTGCAATCCAAGTTACAAACCTACAATTAATAGGCCACCTAACTCTCTCCTGGCCGTCACCTCAACATTAGAAGTATAAACAACAGGGTACATGAACTACATGCGCTCCTGGCTGTCCACTCCCCTGAGATGCTCTGTTGATCAGAAACCTGGTTAAAACCTAACACCACAGACAATGAAGTGTTACCACCCATGTATAACATACACAGGCTGGATCATGCCTCTAGGAAGGGGGGTGGGGGGGTGGGGTAGCTGTTCTCTATAAATCTGTGTTAAACATCACCGTTGAAGCTATACAACCACCTCAAACTTATAACTCAGAGATTCTTGCCACCAAATTGCAACTTAATAAAAGTAAATGTATTAATATCATCTGTATGTACATTCCCCCAGGAAGTAATGTATCTACACTCGAAGATACCCTTCACTGGCTATCATGTAACTACCCCCAAGAAACCTTACTACTCAGAGATTTTAACATAGACTGGAACACCTGTTCCGCAGAATCCCCAACCACCCATGTTAACCTACATGCATTTACACAAATCATAACCACCCCTACCAGGATAAGAAAACCTAACCATAAAGAAAACATAGTTGACTGGATACTTATCAAAAGTCACCCCCAACTGTACACCTCTGGGACTGTCCCTGATGACTTAAGTAGGAGTTAAGGGAGGTTGCTATAATGGTTTGGGTGTTTACCTTACAGACACAAGGTATAGGGTTTGGTTCTTACATGGTGTAATTGGCTAGGCTTAAAATGGCCCCCAAGGGCAGTTAGCCTAGTACTAATCTATGAACCTATAAACCTAAGTGATCACCTTCTTACCTATATAATTAAGCATAAAGCCATTAACCCCCACCAACCCATACTCAGAAAGGTAAGAAACAAAAATAACTTTAACCTTGCCTATTTCCAACAGGAACTAAACTCATGTAAATGGTCAAATCTAAAACACCTCTCCTTAGAGGAAGTAGTTGTCTACTTCAACAACAAATTCCTTGAGATCCTTGACTCTCATGCACCTGTTCACTCAATAAGAATAAAGGAAAAATGGCGCCATGGCTTTCCAAAGAGTCCAAACTAAAAATCACCCTTAGAAACAAAACATGGACATTATGTTGTACTACAAAAGACCCCCAAGATCACATTAAATATAGGCAATCAAGGAATGAGACTAAAAAATCCATTTTACAAGACAAAAAAAAATTCTACTATAATCTACAGCAAATAAATCAAAACAACCCTCAGAAGTTTTGCGCAGGTTTAAATAAACTATTACATCCTATACAAACTTCCACCCCGACCCCTGCAGTCACCATTGATAAACCACCTGAGGAAGTCTCAGACAGTTTTAACCTATTCTTTATGGAGACAATCCAAGCCCTAGCTAGCCAACTACCTCCAAGCTCCCCTGGCCTTGAGGACACCACCCCTAGTAACCAACTGTCATTCAGATTCCAACCAGTTGCCATTTCACTTATCCATACCTTGATCAAAAAATTGAAAACCAACTACTCTCTCTGCTGATCTACTCCCTGCCGAGTATCTACAAAAAGCAGCTGAAGCCATTGCTTACCCCATCTCTATAACAATCAATCGAACCATAGTAGAAGCCAAAATCCCCACCATCTGGAAAATATCCTACGTAATCCCACTTCACAAAGGAGGTAGTGCTACTGAAAAATGTATTCATAGACAACTGCTGCACCGCCTAATTCAGAATGACCTTATGGCAGACACCCAGCATGGCTTCTGACCTCACCACAGCACTACTTCAGTCCTCCTAGCCTTCTCCACCACCATAAACCATAATCACAACAATAATAACATATCCTCTGCCCTCTTCTTGGATCTCTCCAAGGGATTTGATATGGTTGATCACCAACTTCTAATCCACACCCTGAAAAGATTCTATCTAGATACTAAAGTCCTTCAATGGTTCCAATCTTATCTGAGTGGCAGACAGCAGGCTATCCTTTGGCAAAACAAACTAACTTCCTACCCAAATCCCTTGGTGTACCCCAGGGTTCAATACTAGGGCCTCTTCTGTTCTCCATTTTCATCAATGACCTTTATACTGTTATCCCAAAAGTCAGCTGTATCCAATACGCTGATGACTCAACCATGATCTGCTCGGCCACATCTCAGACAGAACTATGGTCAGCTACCCAGAACACCTTCAACATAATAGAAAACTGGCTTTCTGGTAGTTGTCTGATCTTAAATCCTAAAAAAACAAAACTGTTACTTTTCTCACCAACTCATAGATCTACTGCATTTACCTTTACCATAAAATCCAATAATGGCACTATAATCTTCCCAGACACCTCTACAAAACTACTAGGTGTTATCATAGATAACAATCTTAAATGTGACCTGCATGTTAATCAAACCATCAAAACCATCAATAAAAAACTAGGGTCACTTTACAGGATAAAAGCCTTCTTAACCCCACCTGTTATACTTGCCATAACTCGTTCTCACCTACTTTCAACTATTCTGTACTCTTTACTCTCTAATTTAAGCAAGTCTGTCCTCAACAAACTCTCTATCTGCTACAACCACATTGCCAGTGTTGCCACTGGTCTGCCCTATAGGACACACCACTTTATCAATCTAAACCATCTTGGGTGGCTAGAACTGCCCATCTTGATCCAGTATAACCAACTGATTACGGCATATAAAATCCTTTACAATCTGGACAATACTCCTGCACTAAAAAACATCATCACCCCCTATAAAAATCCCACATCTCTTCGATCTTCTAACAGACTGCTAGTTCAGACTATCAAAACTAATAACTCAGCTGGTTACTTTCTCTTTGCCAACTCTGCAGGGAGATCCTGGAACTCACTCCCAGCTGATATTACTTTAATTATCACCGTGAGTCAATTTAAGATAATACTCAAACAATATTTGACTCTAAACTGGCTATGTCAATGTATCAAATCAGACTAACTCTCCTCTACTATGAGTTAATAATTATAATTTAGTTTAATTGTGTTACTTAATCCGGACTTACATCTGGGATTATCTCTAACCTTGGAATGTGTATAACTTGTTAAGTATGTAACCACTGTATATAGTGTATCTGTAATCTTAACTGCTTATCTTGGAGCTTTTCTCCCCAGGCCTCCTCTGAAAATGGACATGAATCTAGTCAGACTATCCCAGTCAACAAATGTAAATAAAATATATATTTAATTTTATTTTTGACATTTGTTAACCAGGTTAGTCTGACTGGGCAAGAAGCCCCTTTTCAGCAGAGACCCGAGGATATAAGCTCCAAAAACATAAGCAAAATAAAACAAGACAATAGAAATATATATGCACAGTGAAATAACAGAACTCATGAGGTGTATTCAATGTAAATATATTTCTAAACACAATTTTAAATAGTAATGCATATACAGAAAGTATGATAATGAAGAATACATTATTAGAAAAACTGAGACGGTGCATGAATGTGAACATGAATATAATGAAACTATGAACCTCTATGAGAATTTAACTCATATGAGCATAATGATTTAGTGATGGGGGAAGGAAAATAAAATAAAAAGTACAGTTTTGTACCTACCATAAATGTAGATGTTCGAAGATCCACATTGCTGCAGTCCTTACACTTGGGTAGTCCGCTGTCCTCGGACGGCCCGAATATCAAAGTATTAGGCTGACGTCGGTCAAGGCGCTTAAGACTGACATCAGGACGTCAGGGTACAAATGCGCATGACCGACGTCATATCCTCAGTCTTTTCTTGCCCCAGATGTCAGAAGACCCTAAACAGAAAGGTCAAAACCAAAAGACAGCAAAAACCAACCAACCACCCTTGCACTAATCATATGTACAATATATACAATATCCACAATATATACAACTCAACCCACACAACCGCCTCTAAGAACAGAGGGGAAGGAGGGAGGGAGGGTAAATTGGACTGCAGCAATGTGGATCTTCGAACATCTACATTTATGGTAGGTACAAAACTGTACTATGTTCTTCATCTCACATTGCTGCAGTCCTTACACTTGGGTAGAATCCCAAAGCAGAGATAAGGGAGGATGGCAAAACTATAAAGCAGTAGGAGCTGCCAAAATGCCCTGTAAAATTGCAGTGGCAAAACCAGCCCTGGATTTAGAGTAAAGTGGAAGGTGGTAATGCTTAGAGAAAGTATGCACTGAACTCCAAGTAGCTGCCTCCAAAATATCCTTAGTTGCCACCCCTTAAAAGCTGTAGAAGTGGCAGTAGCCCTAGTGGAATGAGGCCTAATCCCAGCTGGAATCTCCTTACCATGATGGGAATAACAGAAAGCAATACAAAACCCAATCCACTTAGAAATAGTTTGTTTTGACACAGGCTTGCCCTGAGAACCCAAAGCAAATGAAACAAATAACTGCTGAGACTGCCTGAACCCTTTAGTTCTGCTCAAATAATATCGCAACTGCCTGTGTACATCCAAAGTGTGCAAAATCTTTTCCCTTTTATTTTGGGGGTTTGCATAAAAAGTAGGCAAATGAATAGTTTGGTTTAAAGCCACACTAGAAACCACTTTAGGCATAAAGGAAGGATTAGTACGCAAAGATACCCTATCCTTATGGAAAATTACGAAAGGCTCAACCGCCATAAGGGCCTGTAATTCAGAAACCCTTCTTGCAGAGGTAATGGCCAACAAAAAAGCAGTCTTCCATGATAAATATTTCAACTCAGCAGTAGCTGCAGGCTCAAAAGGTTGTAGAGTGAGTTTCTCCAACACAAAATTGAGATCCCAAGCAGGAGTAGGAGCTCTACGTGGAGGTCTTATATTCTTTGCCCCTCTAAGGAATTGCTTAAACAAAGGATGAGAAAACAATGGTGGGTCACAGTCATAGTGAGCAGAAATTGCTGCAGCATGAACCTTAATAGAAGAGAAGGACAAACCTTTGTCCAGTAACTCAGTAAGATATTGAAGAGCCACACTTAAATTAGGCTCAGAAACATCAAATTCTTTTGCTGTACTCAAAAATAAAAATCTCTTCCATTTATCTGCGTACACTTTCCTTGTACTAGGCCTTCTGGCCTCCAAAATAACATTCAAAACTTGCTGTGGAAGCTGAGACCCTCCAGGGTTCAAAACAGAATATGCCAGGCTGTTAGGTGAAGAGAGTGAAGTTTGACATTGAGTAAATGACTGTTCTCCTGAGACAGCAGGTGTGGAATCGAGGGTAAAGGCCATGGAGGCTCCCATACCAGACTTCTCAGTAATGGGTACCAGTGCTGTCGAGGCCAATCTGGAGCTATTAAAATCATCTTTGGCTTGTCCTGTCTGACCTTCAGGAGTACCTTTGGGAGGAGAGGCAGAGGTGGAAAGGCATACACATGAAGATTGCTCCAATTGAATGAAAGAGCATCCACTTTCCAAGCTGTGGGATGAAACCTTTTTGTGCAAAACTTTGGCAGCTGGTAGTTTAGTGGAGAAGCGAACAGATCTATGTCTGGAGTTCCCCATAACACTGTCAATTTCTGAAATACATGAGGATCCAATTTCCACTCGTGGGGATCCATAATTTGTCTGCTCAACACATCTGCTAAGGAGTTCTGTGGTCCGGCAGAAACCTTGCCTGAAGATTTAGCTGTAAACTGAGAGCCGTCTCCCACAAAATCATTGCTTGTCTGCATAGAGGATAAGAATGTGTTCCCCCTTGCTTGTTGATGTACCACATGACAGTTGTGTTGTCTGTTAGAACCAACACCTGCCCTGGACGAAGTAAATCCTTGAAAGCTATTAATGCAAATTGGACTGCTAACATCTCCTTCAAGTTGATATGCAGATGTTGAAGTCTGGCAGGCCACGTGTCTTGTACCCACTTTCCATTTAGATGAGCTCCCCAAGCTTTGTCCGAGGCATCTGTCGTTAGAATCTGACTCGCCTCTGGCCGGGTCACAGAGAGTCCCTTGTTTAGGTGACATTCCTGAGCCCACCACAAAAATTCCTTTCGAATGCAAGGTATTATCTGAATGACAGTGTCCATATCTTGGCAGTGCTGTGTCCATACATTTTTGAGATACCATTGTAGCTTCCTCATATGCAGTTTGGCATTGGGAAGCACCAGAATACAAGATGCCATGAACCCCAAGGCTTGAAGGACTGTCCTTGCAGTCAGCCTGGACTGATGAGACAATTGAAGGAAGTAAAGAGAAAGATTCTTTTGTTTGTCCGGGGTCAAAAGGCCATCTGGGATGCTGTATTCAGTCTCACACCCAGAAAGCACATGTCCTGAGAGGGTACTAGACTGGACTTTATTTCGTTCACAGAATACCCCAGGCATCTTAGCACTGCTATCACATACTGTAAATGATGAAGAAGTTCGTCCTTTCCTTGGGCCAGAATCAGGCAATCGTCCAAATAAGGATAAATCTGTATTCCTCTTAGCCTGAAGAAAGCTATCACTGGAGCCAGAACCTTCGTGAACACTCTGGGCAGTAGATAAGCCAAAGGGCAATGCAGAGAACTGATAATGAGAAGTCCCAGCCCGAAAACGCAGATACTTCCTGCAACTTAGCCTGATAGGAACATGAAGGTAAGCCTCCTTGAGATCCAGAGTCACCATCCAATGATCTTTGCCCAGCAGAGGTAAAAGCTGTTGTAACGTCAACATTTTGAACTTGGGAATGTCCAGATAAGTGTTGAGGATAGATAAATCCAAAATTGGTCTCCACGTGTTCCCCTTCTTTGGTACTAGGAACAGACGAGAATAAAATCCTAGGCCCACTTCTGACAGAGGGACCGGTTGTATGGCCCCTATTTGAAGTAGCAGAGAAATTTGTTTGTGAGCCTCTAGTCTTTGCTGAGGAGGAACGTCCGGCATGCCTTTGAAAGGAGGCAAGGTATGGAAATAAAACCTGTAACCTTGGTGTATGATATCCAATACCCATCTGTCTTGGGTAATCAAACTCCAATTTTCCTTGAAAAGTACCAACCTTCCTCCCAAAGGTGCTGCCAGGCAAGAAGGATCTGGCAGCTGAAAAGGTAGGTCATTGGGCCTGTTTATGAAAGGACTGGCCCCTGCCCTCACCCGAAGATTGTGCAGGTGAACTCCCTGTTCTAGGTCTGAAGGAGCTCTGAGCTCTGCCCCTACCACGTCTAGATCTACCCCTAGACTGTGAATCATAAGAAGGGTACGTCCACCCCTTAGCAGGCCAATTCCTACTAAACTTCGGAGGCTGAACCTGCAAAAAATCTTTAACAGCCTGCATAGACTTAGCCTTGTCTTCCATTTTCTTCAAGACTGACTCTACAGGCAAACCAAACAACACATCAGACTGTAAAGGAGCATCTAAAATCCTTGTCTTAACATGGTCAGATAAATTCTGATCCCTCAGCCAGGTGTGCCTGTGAAGAACTGACCCAGTGGCAGCCACCATAGACGAGGCCTGTACAGCATCAAAACCACATTGTAAAGAATGCTTACCCACCTGTTCAGAGACATGTACCAAATCTTGTAATTCTTTACACTCAATGCCTTCCGCCAGAGCATCTACCTTAGACTTCAATTGGGTAAGAAGATAGTTTTGATATTTCAACATGTGAAACTGGCAATTCAAAGCCCTCATAGCTAAGGTGGAAGAAGTATAGACTTTCTTTCCCCATCTATCCAAAGCTCTGGCCTCTTTATCTGGAGGAACCGGATTTTTTACAACAGAGGCCTTGACACCCTTAGGTCCCTGACTAACAGTTTCTGGGTCCGCCCTAGGACTCTTATAAAGATATTTATGAGCCTCAGGCACCCTGTAATACCTATCCGGTTTAACAGGAGTAGGAGGCAAAGAATCAGGATTAAGTGAAGCCTCTGCAAACACATCTTCCACAACATCCAGAACAGGTGGTATAGCCAAAGGCCTATGCTGGGGTAAAAGCAAAAATTCCCTAAGCCTTTTCCTGGAATCAGAAAAGTCCTGATCTTCCCACTTAAAATGTTCCCTCATGGAATGAAGAGTCTCTGAAAAAGAAAAATCCTCTGGAGGAGAAGCAGAAGGAGTGGAATCATCTGCATCAGAATCAGAATAAGGAGAGTACTCCTGCAAGTCTTCAGCAGAAGACTCTGAAACATCCGAAGCTTGCTCAAAACTCCCCAACTCTGGTTCCACCCTAGGCCTCTTATCAGGAGGGGGCAAAGAACCTCTAATCAAAGTAATTAAATCTTCTGCCATTTTAAGCATGTGCTTCTTGGGCACAGATCCTGAAGAACTAGGAGTGACCCCAACAGAAGCTAAACCTGGCCTGCCTCTGGGAGAAGCCTTGGAAACAGAAGGAGAGGGCCTAACCACCTTAGGAAGGGAGGGGAGTACAGTAACTTGAGAAGCCCCTTCAGCCTGACCTGCCTCCTGAGAGGCCACATCCTGCAACAACAAAGTCTCTCCCTGAGACTCCAGAGAAGCCTCCGGTGGAACCACCAGTTCCACTGACGCCTCTAAAGAACCGGTGTCCGGTACGGATGACTCGTCTTGCCTGGGTTTAGCTGCTTTGTCCTTGCGCTTCTTCGAAGAAGCGGGCGTCGGAGCATCCGACGGCATATTGTAATTGCACCGCTTCCCAAAGACCAACCTGGCACAATCTAACCTTCGCCTAATAGTGCGCTTATTGAACCTAGCACAAAAGCTACACCCAACAACGTCGTGCTCAGGCCCTAAACAAGGAATACACAAAGTATGATAGTCCCTATGCGGTATCTACTTCCCACAAGAAATACAGTTATTCACTTTTTCTGACATCCGGTAAATCACTGAGGCAAGAAAAAACTAAAATAATCCCCAACGGGGTACTTAGCCAACTTTGACTCGGTCTGAAACTCCGAATTCGAAAAATTTCAGAACGCCGAACGGCACTTGCAACGCTGCTTCTGCATCGGACCATGCGGCAAAAAAGACTGAGGATATGACGTCGGTCATGCGCATTTGTACCCTGACGTCCTGATGTCAGTCTTAAGCGCCTTGACCGACGTCAGCCTAATACTTTGATATTCGGGCCGACCGAGGACAGCGGACTACCCAAGTGTAAGGACTGCAGCAATGTGAGATGAAGAACATCAGGAAAGAATGCTTTTACGTGGATTAAAAACTGCAAAGAAAGGGATGGGATAGCTTTATCCATTTGATCATAGTACATTATTACTGACGTTAGAAAGTTAATGGTTTATATCCATCCCCCATTCTGGAATTATAGCTAAACTTACTAAACTAGGTATAAATCCCTATGTCACAAGATAGGTTGCCAACTGGCTCACTGACAGAACCCACACTGTAAAAGTTGCACACTCCAAATCTGACCTCAAACCAGTGACAAGTGGAGTACCACAGGGTTCAGTCTTGTAACCTCTCCTGTTTGGTATCTACTTCTCTGAAGTACAGGCTAACACAGAAGGCCTCTAGCTAATGAAGTTCGCAGATGACTGCAAACTAGGAACCATAGTCGAGTCCCCAAATGATGTGGAAATCCTACAGAAAGTAAATGAAAATAAGCCAGCAACTGGTGGATGGTTCGTAATGGTAGTTTAATAATAAGCTACCAAAAATGCATATAAGCTCAAAAACATACCGGTTTCGGCCCAAATACAATATGGCCTTCTTCAGTGTTTAGATATAGAGTCAATAATGCAATGCTTTAAATACATATCAAAAAAAGCTGATTGGTTAAGAATACCAAGCTTATTAATATTAATCATTATACAAACGTATATATCAAAGTTTGTACAAAATCAATTACACAAATATTTTATAAGTTTCAATCAAATATTATATATCAAGGTATAATGTCAGGATTAAATATATTAGAAATATAATGTGTGTAATTTGAATGTAGTACAATATGTTAAACCAAATATATTTATAAATATTCATTCAAACCTGGACTAAATAGTGCACCAAGTTTGGTGATCCATTTCTTTTCTTTTATGTCAAGTTTTTTATGCCAGCCACACTTATTGGTTCTGTCACCAATAATTTTATCAATAACTGTAAAGTTAAATTTAGCCTTATTATGTACAAGTGTATGTTTATATAGTGCGTTAGATGGTTTTTTACATCTGATGTCGCTTAAATGTTCAGACACCCTTAGTTTGACTGATCTAGAGGTTTGGCCAACATAAAATGAGTGGCAAGTACAGCTGGCCATATAGATGGCCCAATCAGTATTGCAATTGGCAAAGAATTGAATATCAAAGACTTTGCTACTATTTCTGCTTGTAAATTCTTTAGTTTTTATCATGTGTTTACAATTCACACAATGGCCACAAGGAAAAGAACCAATAAGTTTGTCCCCCAAAATAGTTGTCTGATAAGCCTGTGTTAAAGAGGATTCCAAATGATGTTTGTAGTGATTGAAGTACCCTGCCAAATTCTTTCCTTTGCGAAAAGAAAATGAACATTTATTGGGAATAATTGTCTTAATTCTAGCATCTGCTTCTAGTATATTCCAATTATCCCTTATAATTTGCGTAAAACTATTTGTGTTTCTTCCATATGTGGTTGTGAATCGTAATGTGTTAGTTTTGACTGGTTTCTTCTTGTATTTCAAAAGATCTGATCTATGTAAGCCTAAAGCATGCCTATGTGCCATTGTAACGTATCCTGATTTATAACCCCTATCCTGAAACCTGTTGCACAAATCCTGAGCATGATAATCAAAACTAGTGTTGTCAGAACAATTACGTCTGATTCTGATGAATTGAGACTTTGGAATATTTCTGGCGATATGTTTTGGATGAAAGCTGGAGGCATGGAGAATGGTGTTGTATTGGGGGAATTTTCTAAATACTTCCGTTTTTAAAGTATTATCCATGTTTCTTGTGATCAAAACATCCAAAAATGTTATAGTTTTTTGATCATGTGTAATGGTAAATTGTATTCCCCATTTATTATCATTCAAATATTCCATGAATTCTTGAAGAGATGAATCATCCGATCTCCATACCATCCAGCAATCATCCAAATATCTTCGCCAGATATCAATATCAGGTAAGAACCAATTATGTGTGTCATCATATATCATAATTTCTTCCATATAAGCCATGAATAGATCAGCATAAATGGGGCAAAAGATGCCCCATTGCTGTTCCTCTGATCTGCAAAAACATTCATCATTATAGAAAAAGACGTTTTAGTCAAAACATGCTCAGTTAAGTTCAATAGTAAAGTATTGAATCCTGGTTGATACATATTTGATCGATAAAGCCAGAATTCAATAGCATCCAGTCCTGCCCAATGAGGAATATTTGTGTATAAGGAACATACATCTAATGTACATAGTGTCCAATCTGACTCCAACTGCATATCGTTGACAATACCCAAAAATTCGGTATCCTGTATTCTTGACCTCACTAGTTTTAGTAATGGTTTCAAATTTTCGGGTTTGAATGAATATTTATAAATATATTTGGTTTAACATATTGTACTACATTCAAATTACACACATTATATTTCTAATATATTTAATCCTGACATTATACCTTGATATATAATATTTGGATGAAACTTATAAAATATTTGTGTAATTGATTTTGTACAAACTTTGATATATGGTATAATGATTAATATTAATAAGCTTGGTATTCTTAACCAATCAGCTTTTTGATGTGTATTTCATTGATATGTATTATTGACTCTATATCTAAAGTTGAAGAAGTCATCTATTGTATTTTTAAATACAGGATGTTGAGCTTATATGCATTTTGGTAGCTTATTATTAAACTATCATTACGAACCATCCACCAGTTTGCTGCTTATTTTCATTTACTTTTGATATTCTTTTGCCGTGCAACTCCCACGTGCAGGGGATATATTATTGCTGCTACGGTTTCACTTCCTGCTGGGGGATGATGGTGGACTTGTGTGTTTTATTTTTTTTCGTCGTGGTGCAGGACTAATTGCTTTATGTGCTAAAGTCCATATTGTATTGAGTCAATTTAGTTACACCACCACTGGTTCCCTTGTCTGCATTAATGATGACCAGATCCTTATTCCTTACTAGTGAAATATTACCCAAACAATTCCTTTCAGTTAGCAAATGTGATGTGGTGTGCTATTGTTTGCTGACCATTCTTCTGAGGGGCTTGTGTACATCAGGTGTAATTCATGAAGTACACTATGTAAAAATAAGTTCACAGTTGGATGCATGGGTGGTTTGAACAATGAGGTATGATATTTAAATGACTCTGTCTGTGATTGTTCAACTTCTTTTGTGTCCTGAAAAAATAATTTCAAATTAATTAATCTACAAATGAGAATAAATCTTGTGTGAAATTGTCCTCAGACACAAAAAAGCCTGGAATGAAAGATAAACCTTTATTTAACAATGAAATTTGGTCATCTGTGAGTACAGTTTTTGAAATATTGTATACATTGTTTATTTGTTGGTCAGTATTTCCATCAAATTCTGTAGACTTGAAATTTTTCTTGTGCTTCCTCCCTCCCCTCCTCCCTCCATGTGTCCTAAAGGGGGTACATAGTTTTTCCTTTTGGGAGTGGGGGAATCTATGGTGGACTGTGTCTCCGTATCTGTGCCTGATGAATTATCATAGTCGGTTGATTCATTACTACTACCTTGTCCCTTGAGTATAGAACGTGGACGTTTCCTTTTTGGATTGGGTGTATATTTATTTTTACTTTTGTTGTGTCCATCCTGAAACCGCACATGTCTTACATTTTTAAAGGGTTGACCCTTCTCATAGTCAGAAATGTCACGTAAAAATTTTTTGACCTTCCTTTCCTTCAAAATATTATCAAAGTTTAATAGTTCCATACTTAGTTTGGATAATAGATCTGGAAAGAAAGGTTCCTGTTGATAGTTATTGCATTCCTCAATACATTTTAACACTTGACTGGTTTCTTTGTCAATGATTCTAGTATAATAGTCTGATAATGAGCTTACAAACTTCATTGAGCATTCCTGCTGAATGGAAGACCATTCACTAATAAGACTCTGATCTGGGTCTGCCACTAATGGTTGGATTTTAACCCTGAGACCACGCGGGCAAATGCCCTTTGTCAAATAAGCCTTTAGTAATTTGTGATGCCAAACACAGGATCTTAAATTCTTCATATTTTTGTTAAGATCAGCAAATTTTTTTTCACATTGTTGTTTTGGGTTCAAAGAATTAGTATTTTCAGAACCCACTAGATTGTTACCAATACCAAATGGTGCAAGGTCATCCTTGTCTGCTGATAAATCTAAAAATATTTTATTTAGATCCATAATAATTCCTATAGTTCAAAGGATATAACCACGTTCTGTATATATTCCTAAAAATAATTTGACAATAATGGCAATATATTAGTGGTGTTGATTACACCTAAGGCCACGTCATATACAGAACAATAATGGTATTTAAATCATGACATAAAAGTAAAAAGAATTATATAAAATATTTGGCATACAATTACTCAGTCTAAAGAGTTTTTGAACTTGTTAATATGGTGGTCACAGAGGTTGAAAAGTTTGTTAAGCTCATATATACATGCTATAATATAATTGGATATAAGTGTGTTATAGATATATACTTGAAAGATGACATCAACCAAAGGTGACAATTACTGAATTAGTAATTCAAAGTGTTTTTGTAATAATATAATGTAATTATGTAATTCTGATAATCTTGAGGAACCACAATACGTAAGGGTTATGGACCTGCAGAAAGTTTATTATGCAATGTTCAAAATTGGTCTCATATATCCAATATTCAATTGTATGAATAAAAATTAGTTAGATACTGTTCTGATCTAAGGATGTCAATTCAAATTGTAAGTTCTAAATTGTCATAGTGTCTTAGATGGACCAAAATTTGAAATCATCCAGTTCTTGATTTGGCCTCAGACAAGTATCCACTTAGAGAGTGCCCACTTTAGATGGAAATACGTAGACCATAAATACAAAAATGTTACTTGTTGTTCATTCAATATCAGGAATGTTTGCTTCAAGAATTATTACCAATATTATAAGAAACATGCCAATGATGAATTATAGTACTATAGTTATGTAAAGATAGCTAAATGTTTGTTATATATCTTACATATGCTTCATGTAAAACAAAATAAATTACTGTTGTTTGTTGATTATAATAATCAAAAACACAAGTATATCAATTGTCAGTGTTAAAATACACTTGTAATTATATTAAACTTCAAAAAAGCCTTTAATAAGGCTATATCTCAAAGTTTCAACCCCTTTAAATGGCCATAAAAATACAGATAATGTTCAGAAGAAATTATTCTATACTTAATAATATGGCCCAATTTTTGTTGTTATCCCAATATTATAAAAGAGGGGTATGAAAGTAACAAATGCTTATCTTAATTAAACATACACTCTAATTCCAAAAAAATACAGAAAAAAGATTGGTCTCAATATCTAAGTAATTTAAGGCAATATGCTCCTATAATACAGCATCCTATATTGAACCGTTTCTTTTAGTGTCAACAGGAAAAAAAGAAATTATTCATGTACCAAGCAATATAGTGTCTGTGATGGTAAAAATAAATCACAGTTTCCTATAGTCTTACATGTACATTCACTAATATGTTAAACACAACTCAATCTACTTAAGGTTTTCCAAAATAAGCATAAACTGTTGTACATATGTTTGAAATAAATGAACAATCACAAAATGAGTCCAATTAACACTCATCTCTTTTCTGAAAAATGAAGACAAATGTACTTAAACTTGTTGAAAATACTCGTCGCAATTGGTTGTCTTTCTAAGATAGTAATTGTCTCACTGTTAAGAGCGACCATTGCCTCCAACATAAATAGTCCAGAAAGAAAGATTTAAATCCTTCTTTTTTCTGTATATAGTCCAACTCTATGCCATAGATGAAAATATTCAATTCAGGAGAAGGGCGACTCACCACCTGATGTATATAGACTCCTCACAAAATGGCCAACAGATAAAAGTACATCACAACTCCCATTGACTTGAAAAAGTAAAAAATGAATGTGCTGGAGCTTGTTGAAAGTACTCGTCACAACCAATTATATTTCCAAGATGATAACAGTCTCAATATTCAATGTAACGGTTTACCCGAAACACAAACAGTCTTAGTATTCCCAATAAAGAGTGCGACAGTTGCCCCAAGCATAAAAAGTCATAAAGGAAAAAAAGATGTAGGTCGTTCTTTTTCTTCATATAAACCAATTGCGCCTCATAGAGAAAAATATTTTTGTAGCAGTTACCCGAATCACAGACAGTCTATATATTCCCAATATTGAATCCGACAGTTATCCCAAGCATCAACAATTGTAAAAAGAAGAAGTAAATCGTTCTTTTTCTTCATATATGCCAATTGCGCATCATGAAAGAAAATTCAATGCAGAAAAGTGCCGACTCACCACCTGATGTACACAAGCCCCTCAGAAGAATGGTCAGCAAACAATAGCACACCACATCACATTTGCTAACCTTGCTACGGTTAGCTTGGGTAATATTTCACCAAGTCCGTTGGTTACTAATTGTCGAATGTTGTTGTCATCCAGATTTGGGAACCAGTCCTCCAAGCGTGTATAACTAAATATATTCAGGGTCTAACAATTAGACTTTACAAATAAAGCAGTTAGTATCCTGCACCAACCGAAATGCGAAATACGCCGACACAGTCCACCATCATTCCCCCAGCAGGAAGTGAAACTCCGTGTAGCAGCAATAATATCCCCTGCACGTAAGGAGTTGCACGGCAAAAGGAATAGTCAAGTAAATGAAAATAAGCCAGCAACTGGTGGATGGTTCGTAATGGTAGTTTAATAATAAGCTACCAAAAATGCATATAAGCTCAAAAACATACCGGTTTCGGCCCAAATACAATATGGCCTTCTTCAGTGTTTAGATATAGAGTCAATAATGCAATGCTTTAAATACACATCAAAAAAAGCTGATTGGTTAAGAATACCAAGCTTATTAATATTAATCATTATACAAACGTATATATCAAAGTTTGTACAAAATCAATTACACAAATATTTTATAAGTTTCAATCAAATATTATATATCAAGGTATAATGTCAGGATTAAATATATTAGAAATATAATGTGTGTAATTTGAATGTAGTACAATATGTTAAACCAAATATATTTATAAATATTCATTCAAACCTGAAAATTTGAAACCATTACTAAAACTAGTGAGGTCAAGAATACAGGATACGACCGAATTTTTGGGTATTGTCAACGATATGCAGTTGGAGTCAGATTGGACACTATGTACATTAGATGTATGTTCCTTATACACAAATATTCCTCATTGGGCAGGACTGGATGCTATTGAATTCTGGCTTTATCGATCAAATATGTATCAACCAGGATTCAATACTTTACTATTGAACTTAACTGAGCATGTTTTGACTAAAAACGTCTTTTTCTATAATGATGAATGTTTTTTGCAGATCAGAGGAACAGCAATGGGGGCATCTTTTGCCCCCATTTATGCTGATCTATTCATGGCTTATATGGAAGAAATTATGATATATGATGACACACATAATTGGTTCTTACCTGATATTGATATCTGGCGAAGATATTTGGATGATTGCTGGATGGTATGGAGATCGGATGATTCATCTCTTCAAGAATTCATGGAATATTTGAATGATAATAAATGGGGAATACAATTTACCATTACACATGATCAAAAAACTATAACATTTTTGGATGTTTTGATCACAAGAAACATGGATAATACTTTAAAAACGGAAGTATTTAGAAAATTCCCCCAATACAACACCATTCTCCATGCCTCCAGCTTTCATCCAAAACATATCGCCAGAAATATTCCAAAGTCTCAATTCATCAGAATCAGACGTAATTGTTCTGACAACACTAGTTTTGATTATCATGCTCAGGATTTGTGCAACAGGTTTCAGGATAGGGGTTATAAATCAGGATACGTTACAATGGCACATAGGCATGCTTTAGGCTTACATAGATCAGATCTTTTGAAATACAAGAAGAAACCAGTCAAAACTAACACATTACGATTCACAACCACATATGGAAGAAACACAAATAGTTTTACGCAAATTATAAGGGATAATTGGAATATACTAGAAGCAGATGCTAGAATTAAGACAATTATTCCCAATAAATGTTCATTTTCTTTTCGCAAAGGAAAGAATTTGGCAGGGTACTTCAATCACTACAAACATCATTTGGAATCCTCTTTAACACAGGCTTATCAGACAACTATTTTGGGGGACAAACTTATTGGTTCTTTTCCTTGTGGCCATTGCGTGAATTGTAAACACATGATAAAAACTAAAGAATTTACAAGCAGAAATAGTAGCAAAGTCTTTGATATTCAATTCTTTGCCAATTGCAATACTGATTGGGCCATCTATATGGCCAGCTGTACTTGCCACTCATTTTATGTTGGCCAAACCTCTAGATCAGTCAAACTAAGGGTGTCTGAACATTTAAGCGACATCAGATGTAAAAAACCATCTAACGCACTATATAAACATACACTTGTACATAATAAGGCTAAATTTAACTTTACAGTTATTGATAAAATTATTGGTGACAGAACCAATAAGTGTGGCTGGCATAAAAAACTTGACATAAAAGAAAAGAAATGGATCACCAAACTTGGTGCACTATTTAGTCCAGGTTTGAATGAATATTTATAAATATATTTGGTTTAACATATTGTACTACATTCAAATTACACACATTATATTTCTAATATATTTAATCCTGACATTATACCTTGATATATAATATTTGATTGAAACTTATAAAATATTTGTGTAATTGATTTTGTACAAACTTTGATATATACGTTTGTATAATGATTAATATTAATAAGCTTGGTATTCTTAACCAATCAGCTTTTTTTGATGTGTATTTAAAGCATTGCATTATTGACTCTATATCTAAACACTGAAGAAGGCCATATTGTATTTGGGCCGAAACCGGTATGTTTTTGAGCTTATATGCATTTTTGGTAGCTTATTATTAAACTATCATTACGAACCATCCACCAGTTGTTGGCTTATTTTCATTTACTTGACTATTCCTTTTGCCGTGCAACTCCTTACGTGCAGGGGATATTATTATTGCTAATCCTACAGAAAGGCCTCGGTGAGACAGATGCCTGGTGTCAGAGCCATGGCCTCAAGCTCAATGCCAAAAAGAGCATTGTCATCCCCTTTGGTAAAAACTCTGCACCCATGAACTACTACATAGACAGCAGTCTACTTAACACTGAATGTGTGATAAGAGACCTTGGGACCCAGGTGGACAGTAGTCTGTCCTTTGATAGTCACATCGCCACAGTAGTCAGGAAGTCCTTCTACATGGCACACCTCATCATAAAAGGGTTCCTCCAGGAAAAAAGAGGTCATTGTTCCCTTCTACTCGACACTCATTAGACCCATTCTGGAGTACAACACCCCTTTTGGAATGTACCTCACAAGACATCTGCAGCAGCTAGAAAGGCCACAGAAGTACCTCACAAAGAGGATTACTGGCCACAAACAGATGCCCTACACTGAGCATCTCAAAAAATGCCAGCTTTACTCCATAGCGTATCCCCTACTCCGAGGTGATCTCTGCCTAACATATAAAGCTATGTCAAACCCAGAGCTGTTGGACATGCTACACCTAAAGAAATCCCAATCCCTATGAGCTACACGCTCCAGGGACCTAAACCTTATCACCACAATAAAGGGATAGATTCCTGTCACAGAGACTTCCCATACTCTGGAACAGGCTTTAAGCAAAGTTCTTCATTAGCACTCTTCAAGAAAAATCTTGATGAGTGGATGGGAAATAGGAAATACACCCCAGGAATCACTTCTGTGTCTCAGCTCAACAGTGACACAGGAAAATAACTTTCTTGGGTGGCGTAAGCCAGGTAACCTTGTTGGCTAGGTTTACGTAGGCCCTCGAGCCAATAGCCTAGTACCTACCTATGAACCTATATGTCTTGCAAAAATGTGATGGCAGATATAATATGTTTACTGAATATTAGATATGTGACAGTATAGATTGGGCTAGTACCTTGAATCAGCCTTAGACACACACACACACACACACACACACACACACACACACACACACACACACACACACACACACACACACACACACACTGCTGCAGTCCCAAGGATTTACTGTGTAAATTAGTACATTTTTCCTTTTACTTTCAGCATAGTCTCTAGACTAATCACAACTATCTCTATATCTGCCAAACAACCCTGTTTGTATACTTGCAGTGATAATTATTTAAAGTATTCCAGAGCTACTTAGATTAAGCTTTTGTTAGATACTGGTATTTTAAGCTTGTTACTCACCTTAAACTCATAGTTTTTCAGCTCTTCTCCCTGTGGGGGAGTGACACAAGTTCCTGGTTAATCCTGTTGTAGCTGCTCTCTACTCCATTCCCTGTCTGCTACTCCCACCCCCTGATTATCCTCATTAGTCAGTCCCCTTCTCTGGCGCCATCTTTAAACTATCTCAACTACCTAACTCACATTTATTTTACATCCTGTAACTGCTTTAGCTTCCCCACACCTCTGTTCGTTGTGCATGCACAGCTAGTAAGTTGAGCAGTGCCACACTTATACTAGAGCTAATATACATTACTGTCTTATTACTGATAACTAAGGTTGCCGCCTTTTCAAATGCCCAAAGTGTGACATTTTTGGTGCAAATGTCAGATTTTGCAGGGCAAAACATACCCACAACTAATACAAAGGACAGAACTTCACTTTTTTGCCTAATAAATGTTTATTCTTGTAGCATTTTGGTTGCTTATTTTGTTTCTTATAACATTTAGGTGTTTCAGATACAGAATAACTGTTTTATGCAACTGTTACATAAAATATAGGAAGACTGCGGTGGTGGTGCTGCAGTTGCGTTGTCGCCTCACAGTAAGACGTTCTCCTGTTCGATTCTCAGCTAGAGTGTCTTCTGTGTGGTGACATGCGTGAATGGGCGTACCTTCACTGAAGGTTGTGCGTCAGGGCTGGCAACTCAGCACGTAATAAATCTACTGCCAATCATTAGCGGACCGGAGTTCTGCTGTGACGACCCCTAACCGGGAAAAGCTGAAAGACACAACAACATAAAATACAGGAAATAATTTTGTCCTAAAATCTTAGGACATTTGCCATTTTTTCAATTTTTTGCAGGATGCAACTGCCAAACGAGGGAGTGTCCCTCGCAATGTGGGACAGTTGGTAACCCTACTGATAACTGCTGATTCATATGGTTATTACTGCTAATTGCTGAGTCATTTGATGGTGATGAGCTGTAACTGCTGTTCAGAACTCCTATATGCTTTGAGAGCTAGCTCTTGTATTAACTGACAAACTGCTTGTATGTCTATCTTATTTTATAAAAGTAGAGCTTAATTGTAGTACATCTGCCAGGCATCCTGTTAACTGTTTGCAAAGCTTATTCATGTTCTGAATGCATCTGTAAGCATTTGTGTTGCATTACTGTTCTTAGAAAACTTAGTGGCTCTACTTTACAATTGCTTTTACAGAAGGCTAAGTGAATGAAGTTCATGTTGCTGTTAGTTCATATTGAATAACCTAGCTGTAGAATTATTGTCTTAGAACAGCCGTACTTTGCTTTGTGCAATATATCCTGTCTGTATTCAATGCTGAATTGTACAGCTGTTATCAGTCAGAGGCTGCATGATAATGCTGTTAGTCTGTGGTTTTACAGAGCTGATAATGTATGCAATATAATCAATTTTACTTTCTATCTGTACACCTTGCATGCTCTTCACTTCACATTTTTGCAACCTTTGCACTAATTCTGCCTTATTTAACTTTATTTTTCAGTTTGCATGGGTTTCCTTCCTGCATGACCCCCCCCCCCCCACACACACACACACCTGGGATTAACTGCATACAACAATATCTTCTTTATCCACTGAAGTTGGCTATCTATCTAATCACAACTACCTCTATATCTGCCGAACAACCCTGTTTGTATGCTTGCAGTGAAAATTTACAGTATTCCAGAGCTACTTAGATTAAGCTTTTGTTAGATACTGATATTTTAAGCTTATTACTCACCTTAAACTTATAGGTTTTCATTTCTTCTCCATGTATCTAACTTTGTTTGTATAACTTCAGCACTAATCCAGACTATGTATTTTTGGAGAAGGGTTCCCTGCACCCTAGTGGCAGGAATGTGCAGTTAGAACTTGTCTGATCGAAGACTGCTGGAATAGGGCTCAGTTTTTAGCTTTTTTTTTGGTTAATTTGTTTAAATCAGTTTGCTCATTTGCTACTGTTATATTAAAAAAAATACACTTTATGCATCGCCGCTTAGCTAGAGTTAAAATATTCCTGTCGCCATAAAGTCTGCTCTTCAAATTTTCCCTTAAAACTAGCCAGTTTTTTTTTAGTTTTAGCACTCACATCTATTTCTTTGAGCTCAGCACTTGTTCAGAACTCATAAGCACTAAATAAGCTACAAATTACTACAGCACTCAACTTTCCTCACTTGTCTAGAGGAAAACAGCTTTTAGTACATAATAAATAAACACCTATCCAGGCATGTCTAAGTTTCAGCTCCTAGTGTTTTCTCATGTCTACCCGGGCATCTTGGGGCAATGCAGCAATTGCCTCATGTACTTAGACAACCCTCTCCTCCCACCAGCCAACACTACAACCTGTGAGAGATGCACTTATATAGCCAAACTGGAAGCAAACTCTCTTCACCAAAGACTGGACTTGAGAGTCAAGAGGAGAAGCGAAACACTTGCACCACACCACACTCAACACATAGTCCCGCAAAACCTACACCAACAAAACACAGACATAGCAACACAAAACAAACACCTACATTTGCGAAGGCTCTCAATAAAAATCTGCTTAAGCAACAGAGACCTCCAAAGCAGACACGCATGCAACCTCCACCCCCAACACAACACAAATGACACATAGCCCACAAACTCAGTGTGCCACTCAACCACAGCCCATAACGCATAACAACGTACCCAACACTCTAGTCATAAGTGACTCTATAGTCAGGCACACTGATGTTCCACTCACCAGGTGAAACAAGGGGAAAGTTACTGTCAGCTGCCTGTCAGGTGCCAGGATCCGCAACATAACGCATGCACTCAGGTCACTCCACAACAAGTATAAATATGACTCTGTCATTGTCCATGTTGGTGCGAATGACCTGAGACATAACTCCCTGGACTACATGAAAAGAGACATGGAGGAGGTCTCCAATCTTGCAGCCCAGACAGGTATGACCCTAGCCCTAAGTAGCATCCTACCATCACCCAGAATGATACCACAGTACAAGGACAAAATTACTGACTTCAACAACTGGCTAAGCTTCTGGTGTCATTCTAAAGGGATCCAGTATCTGCCTAGGATGACATGATTGACAGACCATGATGCTTTGCCAGAGATGGCCTGCACCTGTCACCCTTGGGATTCTGGATACTGGCTAAGGCTCTTGCCACCCCTGTAGTGCCATGTTTAGGCAAGGTTCAAATGACAAATTCACAACCATAACAGGTACAAGCAAGCAAAAGCTAAGGGTAATGGTACTCAATGCTAGAAGTCTAAACTTCAAAATGCATTCACTCGAGGCACTCCTTAAAATGGAGAACATCGACATCTGTGCAGTGACAGAGACCTGGTTCAAGGCTCCAGAAAGCACCCCTGCATTACCAAGCTATAATTCATACCACCCCTTTCAGCCACCTAACCTGGACCAAAACACTAAAGGTGGAGGCGTGTCCATATTCATTAAGGATATCCACACCTCCAGGCTAATGCATCTGAGATTATCTAAGTGCAACTAACTCTAGGCAAAACCGCAATCCAAATTATAACTTGCTACAGAACCCCCACCATGCCCAAGGATTTCCACTCCTCATTTCTTGATACACTGGAAAATATTAGGGTACAACCCAACACCCTAATAATGGGCGATTTCCACTACCCCACCATTAACTGGGAAAACTACTCATGTACCAACTCTTTCACTCAATGTTTTCTGGAACTCATAAATTCCAATGCCTTGGTTCAACTTATCCACACCCCCACCAGGGGCAGCAATATCCTAGACCTGGTCATTACCAACAAGGGCGACCAGTGTTCCACACCAGAGGTCAATTCCTTGTTGGTCAGATCTGACCACAAGCTAATCAACCTAGACAACCACATCCCACCCCCACCCCCCATTAGGGAAACCACCATAAACATTTTCTCCAAAGCCAACTTCACGCTTCTTAAGACAGAAGTGGCAAACTTCACGACACCCATGCAGATGGACAATAGAGGTATGACTGCTGAATCCTACAGAAATGCACTTTATAAGCACTTACACAAGTGCATGGATCGTGCTATCCCTAACAATACCAAGATGCTATCCTCCAAAAAAAGGAAGCCAATCTGGTGGTCCCCTGCCATAAACAAACTCTACAACAGAAGAAAGAAACTTTTGCAAAAAGGAGTAAAATCCCATGACTGGAAGAACTCCATGGTCAGCCTCAGTAAGAAGCTGAGATCCCTCATAAAATCCTCCAAAGCTAGTTATGAAAACAAAATTGCCACTGATTCTAAAGACAACCACAAAGAATTCTATAGCTATGTCAAGAATCTTAATGGCAACACTCACATCTGCTATGAGTTACAGCACAATGGCACTAAATATACAGAACCAACTGATATTGCCAACATCCTGGCAGATAGGTTCAGTGCTAACTTTACCCCCCCCAACCCCCTTAAGCACCCATCTCTATACCAGAAGAATGGAAAAAGTTCCTGTAATAATGGCTGCACAGGTAAAAAACACACTCTCCAAAGCCAAGAACACAGCATTCATGGGACCTGACAACATCCCAGGCTGCGTTCTACATGACCTACAGAATGAACTGGCACCCCACCTAATCACCATGTTCAATCATAGCCTCACCTCAGGCTTTCTGTACACTGAATGGCACACAGCAATGGTTATCCAACTCCACAAAGAGGAAGCCACCATGGACCCCGGGAACTACTGCCCCATTAGCCTAACAAGCCTGGTCTGCAAGGCCATGGAACATATCATCATGGAACTTATAAACAAAGACATTGGTAATCTCCAGACTCTGGATCCCACCCAGTTCGGGTTTGTAAAAGGCAGATCATGTCTCCTAAACCTGAATGACTTCTTTGAAGCAGTCACCAAAGCTATAGATGAGGGTAAGGTGGTTCACACAGCCTATCTAGATCTCACCAAGGCTTTTGACACCATCCCTCAATCTGGAATTATAGATAAACTCACTAAACTAGGTATAAATCCCTATGTCACAAGATGGG
Source organism: Protopterus annectens (assembly GCF_019279795.1). Classification (NCBI taxonomy): domain Eukaryota; kingdom Metazoa; phylum Chordata; order Ceratodontiformes; family Protopteridae; genus Protopterus; species Protopterus annectens. The sequence continues at coordinate 910,628,220 of NC_056728.1, forward strand.
TTGCCAAATGGTTCACTAACAGAACCCACACTGTGAAAATAGCAGACACCAAATCCGACTTCAGACCAGTGATAAGTGGAGTACCATGGGGTTCAATCCTGGGTCATCTCCTGTTTGGTATCTACTTTTCAGAAGTACAGGCAAACACAGAAGGTCTTTGGCTAATGAAGTTTGCAGATGACTGCAAACTAGGAGCCATAATTGAAACTGTTAACGATGTGGGCATCCTACAAAAGGGCTTCACTGAGACAGATGCTTGGTGCCAGAGCCATGGGCTCAAGCTCAATGCCAAGAAATGTATAGTTATCCCCTTTGGGAAAAAACATAAACCCATGAATTACCATATAGGTGGCAGTACACTAAACACCGAAAGTATGATAAGAGACTTAGGGACACAGGTGGACAGCGGTCTCACCTTCGATAGCCACATCGCCACAACAGTCAGGAAATCCTTCTATGTGGCACACCTCATCACTAAGGGCTTTTCATCCAGAAAAAAGGAGGTCATTGTCCCACTGTACTCATCCCTCATTAGACCCATTATAGAATACAACACCCCGTTTGGTATGTACCTCTCAAGACATCTGCAACAACTGGAAAGGTCACAGAAATACCTCACTAAAAGAATCACAGGCCTAAAGCAGATGCCCTATGCTGACCACCTTAAAAAACTCCAGCTATACTCTGTCGCATATCGTCTACTCGGAGGCAATCTCTGCTTAACATACAAGGCTATGTCAAACCCAGAGTTGTTGAACATGCTACACTTAATGAAATCCCAATCCCTCAGAGCCACACACTCCAGGGATCTAAACCTTGTCATCACAATAAACAAAACATGCTGGAGGGATAGGTTCCTGACCCAGAGACTCCCCAGACTCTGGAATAGATTGCTCATACATGTCAAGCAGAGTGCCTCTTTGGCCCTCTTCAAAAGGAACCTTGATGAATGGATGGGAGAAAGGAAATTCACCCTGGGGATCATGTCAGTTGCCCTGGTAGACAGGGGCCCAGGGAAGTAAATAGTGTGGGAAGAAATAGCCAGGGAATTGTTATGGCTAGGCTTGTATAGACCCTAGGGGTGATAGCCTAGAACCTATGAACCTATGAAATCCGAAAAAAAGTAAACTAGTAATTTTTATCCCTAAGAAAACCACTCCTCCAGATAAAACTCTCTTCACTATACAGCCCAAGACAATACCACTATAGAAGTTGTCCCACACACTAAATTACTAGGCATTATTATAGATGAAAACCTTTACTTTAACCTACACATGAACAATAATATAAAAAAAACACACACCAAAAGCTTGGTATGCTCTATAGGCACCAACACTTTCTTAGCCTCTGTATTAGACAAACCCTTGCAACTACCTTTTTATTACCCTCTTCTCACTAATATCCACAATTTTCCAAAATCCAAGCTTGATATGTGTTACAACAGAATAGCTAAATATGCCACCAAGGCTAAATTCTCATCCCACCACTGTAACTCACTGAAACAATTAGAGTGGCTGGAACTCCCCCACCATCTCTCATTCATCCAACTAACTACAGCACACAAAATAATCTACAGACCCACAGACTGTCCTGTTCTCTTAACTTTACTTGCCAAATCCCAATCCAGCAGGCAACTAAGATCTGAAAATCATCTACTTCTAAATGTAGAAAAGCCCACCTTACAAGCTGGTCAACTCCTCTACTGGTTCACCATCGCCAAACTATGGAACTCACTTCCACCTTCTATAAGAAACACAGGCAGCACCACCACCTTCAAACAAATACTGAAAAACCATCTCAACTCTTCCTGAATATGCACTTGCTCATTAACCTAACCTCTTCCTTCTGCTTATATGGTAACTAAACTCCTATGCTTTTTTCTACTAGTGACTGATGATACATTTCTCCATATTTTTTTCATTACTTGTTGATACTGGTACAATAATACTGATTTAAAATATCTATGTTTATACCTCTGATTGAATTCATCTGGCAACCAACTAAATTCTTGCTTTTATGAATAAATTCTGTATATATTACTGTAATCACTATGTGTAACACTGTTTCTACTTCTGTACCAATTAATGTTTACATTTTTTTCTGTATCTATGTTCTTGTTGGTGCTTTTCTCCCTGGGCCTCCGCTGAAAATGGGCTCTTTCAGGCCCAGTGGACTTTCCTGGTAAACAAATGCAATAAAATAAAATAAATAAAAGTAGAGAGACATGGATTGCAATTTAAGGAAAAAGGCAAGAAAGATAATGAAAGCTATTACAGTGTGTTTTTATGAAATTCTCAGAAAAATAGAGGGCATACATATAAAAGGAGGACACTAAGACCTGAAACAAGACTGTTCACTGTCAGAGAATTTGGTGAAAGTAAAACTGAAGTGAATTTTACAGACTGTCTACTGTTATATATTGAGGTTGATGAGAATTTAGAGAAGATTAAGGAAAGAAATAATGTAAAACCTGAATAGGATGGTATTAGAAACTGAAGCAATGAAATACAAAAGTGAGTTATTGTGAGGAAAAAACTAGCAATGAATGAGTTCTAGAAAATTAAGATGGCATGGTGGTTAATTAAAAAGGACAAATATAAAAATATTCACTACCAAGTAGGGAAGATGACAAGAGCCAGAAAAATGCTGGTATATAAAAATATATTGATGCGTATGAACAAGCATTTAAGGGGGTAGAAATATACAAGACAGTGAGAGACATGAATAAACACAATAAATCAAAGCAAAATTTATAGCATGATTTTAGGTAGAAATATGTGGTAAATGGGAAGAAGAAGAAAGAGATGTTACCTTTTTAATAAGGTAGTTATGCAGGAAGACTATAGGATGGAAAACATAAAGAATTAAGAACGACAGCTACAGAAAGACCAAGTAGTAGTTGGAAGAGCAAGAAGGTTATGTATAGGAAGAGGAAATTGAAGGTAAATTGTGAAAAGGGAGAATAAGGAGTGGGAGAGGCAGTCTATAGTAAAGAAATTGGACAGTTTTTTTTTTTTTTGAGGTGGGCATTGTTCTGGGTCAAGATGGGATGATTTACAACTTTTATAAAAATATGAGCATATACCATAGTGGGGAGTTTTACAGATGTAAAATGAATAGTTCAGAGAATGGGGAGAAGTTTATGAATAGAAAGGAGCAAGCAAAGATATTAGGAATTTAAGTCCAATTATTTTAAGTCCACTTAATTTAAGTGATATAGATTATATAATATTTTTGAAAATATTGCAAGAAAAAAATGGAGATGACAGCAGTAAATAATGGAGGAGTACTGGGGATAATAGGGGAGCAAGTAAGGGATATATTCATTATGGAGAGAGAAATGATAATGTATAGAATTAACCAGGCTCAAAGCTTTCATGGGAGGAGTGGGTAATGGAATACTGTCATCCCCAATAAGTGAGACAGTAACAATTAGTGGATTACTTGCAAGGAAAATTAACTGTTGGAATGCTCAAAGACTGAAGAAGAAAGACTAAAGGAAAAGAGAGTCAGAGAACCATATCAAATTTAAACAATGAATTTATGTGATGTTATCAAGAATAACAGCAAGAAAAACAGTAATGTGCAGAAAGAAAAAATTGTGACATCAGAGCCAATCAGGAAGCTTATTAATCAAAAAGTATAACATTTGGGATAGGGTAATTTTACCCTTGGGTTTCACTGGATAGAGTATAAGAGCTGTAATGTAGTTGAGTGCTGAAGATTTTTGTGACCTAATTATGAATTTGCTGAAAAAAATGTTATAATATGTGAATAAAGAAACATGGTTTTCCATGGAGTGGCTATAGTGCTGTAGCAAAAAAAAAAAACATAACAAAATTAACTTCAATTTAGGTCTGTAGGGATTACTGCAGAAGACAGAGAATATTTCTCTGAAAACTGTCATGAAATGTATAATGTTAAACCACTTCATGATGAAAGAACATTATGGATTGGGACATGAGAGATGAATATAGCTTTGGATATTTTGCATGGTGATGTGGTACATTTACCAAGTCAGATGACAATAAAAGGACAAAGAGCAACAATTCACTAGTGGAGCCTAAAGAAGACTTATTTTTCTTGTTCTTCACTGCTTGGCAAATGATGGTAGTAAATAACATTCTCCGTTATTCATAAAGGATTAACTCAATGTGCCCTCTCTACAGGATTTCTCAGTGCATTATGCCTGAATGATTCAGAGACACCTGTACCTCTGCAGTGGAAGGAAAGTGGAACTGAGACTAGAATTTACAAAAAAAAACTACATTCTGTAATTCTTTCTTATTTTTTACAAGTGTCATCCATTCCATCAAAAGAAAAGGATCATGAAGACTCAATTTATTAGAATTTCTAGACTGACATCTGATGACAATGAATGTCTAAGAGAGTTACATTTTCTTAAGAACAAGTTTCAGGGATGTGGATATCCCACTGATTTGTTGAACTAGCTTCATCATGAAGTATGGGAAAAGAGGAAAGACATCTATTCCCCTATTATAAAATGCAGTCTTTGTGGTAGCAAGGAATTTGATGGTGGCTACACTGTGTCTCATAACACTAGTCACAATACGGTGTTACATTACATCATTGATGTCAAAATATAGAAGACATTATTCAAAAGAACTGGGACATTTTTCAGTGTCACAATGATACTAGAAAATTGATCCAGTACCTACCTCTATGTACAGAAACAAATTTAATATCAAGAATTTACTGCAGAAGCCTTTCATTACCACTCTGGATGCATTTACAAACATTTATTTATTTATTATTTATTTTATTTTGTTAACCGGGTAAATGTTTGACTGGGCCAAAAAAGCCCATTTTCAGCAGAGACCCGGGGAGAAAAAATCTTCAAACAAAAAATACATACGTAAAAAACATTAGGAAATGATTACCACAGAGCAAAATACAATAGCTATTAGATAGACTAATGTATTAAGAGAGTCAAATGGTGGTGCTACGGTAGCGTTGTGACCTCAAAGTAAGACGCTGTTCGGTTCAATTCTCAGCTAAAGCTTCTTCTGTGTGGAGACATGTGTGAATAGGCGTACCTTCGTTGAAGGTTGTGCATCAGGCTTGGCAAGCCGGTATGTAAAAATCAACTGCCAATCATTAGCAGACCGGAGTTCCGCTGTGGCGACCCCTAACCGGGAAAAGCCGAAAGACACAAACCAACAAACAAACATTTTATATATATATATATATATGTATACACACACACACACACACACACACACAAACATATATTTATATATCTTGAGATAAAAAACAAAATATAATAATTACAAGCACTAAAAATGAGAATAAAAATAAGTGTATTGTACAAGAAAAGTACAAAGAAGAGCAATTACTGACAACAGTAAAAAGAACAGTAATTACTGGGAATAGGAGACATAAGGTGAAAGAATATGTCTTATGAAACATAGGATAAGGAACAGTAAATATTAAGAATTAACCTGGGACAGCCCAAGAGCATAGCCAGTGTTTAGTAAAGTGTTATTTTAGTACTAGTTCAAACTTACGAATATCTGGGATTTTTAGAATGTGTTGGGGAAGATAGTTCCAGGTTTTAGCTATTTTAAATGAATAGAGAGAGTCTCCATAGAAGTTATTAGATTTGGTTACCTTAAGCATTAATTTGGCAGATGATCTAAGGGGTCTATTATTAGAGTTTTGTTGGACTAAATCAATAAGATCAGAACAGCTGCTGGGTTTATAGATTATGTTATTAACAGTGGTAAATTGATTGGAAGATAGTAGACTAGGCAGTTCAATCCATTTAAGCTGATGAAGGGCATGACAGTGGTGAGACTTATGGGGTAAATTAACAGCAAATGTAGCTATTTTATTATAGCTACTTTAAAGGTTGTTTAAGTCGGTTTTACGCAAGTTAGTAAAGATGTGAGAGTAGTACAGGAGGGTGTATAATAGGTGGGTTCTAGCAGTAGTAAGTCTGATGTTATTGGTTAGAAAAGATTTAGCCCTGTACAGAGATCCAAGTTTATAGTGAACTTTTTTGATTGTCAGGGATATGTGTTTATCAAATTTTAGACAATCATCATTGTAACACCAAGAAATTTAGTTTGACTAACTGGTTCAATTTTTGTACCATCAGAAGAGAAAATGGATATAGAGGGTATAATATTTATGGTTTTATCAGCTTAGTCTTGTTAGGGTTAAGTATAAACTAGTGGTTAGAGATATAGCTTTCAATATCTTAAAGAGAGTTTTGTGTACTATCCTTGAGCTCCTGAAATGTAGTGGCAAAGCAAAGAAGAGAAGTGTCATCAACATAATGAATGATGGAGGTAGTTTGAATAGAGGAGGAAAGGTTACTGGTGAATATAATAAATAGTAGGGGTCCAAGTATTGATCCTTGGAGTACACCAATAGAGACTGGTAGCAGTGGGGATAATTTATTTTCCCATTTAGTAGACTGTTGCCAGTTGGAAAGGTAGCCATGAAACCAGTTAAGGGATGTTAGGCTGAGGTTATAATCAGAAAGTTTTTTACATGAATTTGGTGAGAAACAGTGTCAAAAACCTTAGACATATCAAGAAAGATAGAGGAGACTAGTCAACCTTTATTTTTAAGAAGGTTTACAATATTAGTAAAACTACGTAGAGCAGAATTAGGACTGTGTTTAGGATGGAAAATATGTTGTGAGTTGTATAAAAGGCTGCTCTTAAGGCATGGTCAAGGAGTTGTTGATGAATACATTTTTCTAGGATCTTGGATAATGGGGAGAGAATGGCAATGGGGCGATAGTTAGAGAAGTTAGTAAAGGGAATTCCTTTTTGTAGGGGAATAACATGAGATATTTTCCAGAGTAGAGGGACATACTGTTCTGTGATAGAGTGGTTGATTAAAACAGTTATAGGATAGGAGATAGTGAAAGCAGCTAGTTTTAGAAATTCATTTGGGAGACCATCAACAGCAAGAGAACTGGGTTTTAGTTTGTCAAGAAGTTTTTTTATATAACTGGTTGGAATAGGTTTAATGTAGAATGAGTTGGAAATAGAAGCTGAGGAGGTGGGTACTGTTAAGGTTGAGTTGCAGTTATTACTGATGAGAGATGCTATTGAATTAATGAAGTGAGTATTAAACTGAGTTGCTATGCAGTCAGTGGTATTGTTAGTTGCTGGTGCTGGAGTTGAGGGCTTTCCTGGGTTTAGTGGATTATTTATACAATGCCAGAATTTTGGGGGGGTATTCTGGTATTTTTGTTGGCATGTCTGAAAGTATAGATTTTTTTGTCCTGGTTTGTGTGTTTCTTGGCCTGATTTCTTAGTTGCTTATATACAATGAAAGAATCTTTGTATTTGGTACTATAGTAGTGTAACCAGGCTCTATCCCTTTCTTTAAGAAGTAATTTAGTAGCTTTAGTTAGCCAAGGTAGTTGTTTTGTTTTGGCAAGTACCTTTCTAGTAGGAGCAACATTACTGAAAATGCCAAGAAATGTTTTATTAAAATATTGCACAGCAAGATGTAACTGGAGATTTTTTAAAGGTCACCAGTCACAGTCTTGTAGCATACAGTTAAATAAAGAGGGGGAGAAATGTATTTTGCTGTGAAAATACTTAAATATGACATTATTAGGTACATGTACATGTTTCCTGAAAAGAAAGGTGGTTGAGTGATCAAAAAGTGAGTCTGAAAGGTGGCCTGCTTGATAAGTAAGGTTAGGCTTGTACCAATAGCTCTTCTTTCACCCTTAGCTAAAGTCATGGAAAAATGTATTCACCATCAGTTACTTAACCACTTAATAAAACACAATATTTTGGCTACTTGCCAACATGGCTTTAGGCCATTTCACAGCACCACCACCGCCCTTCTATCCTTCACTGATACCATCAATAAAAACCGTAATAACAACACCCTCTCTTCTGCTCTCTTCATCGACCTGTCAAAGGCTTTTGACATGGTCAACCATCCCCTACTGATAAATACCCTTGAACTTCTGGCTCTCGACCCCCCAGCTATTCAATGGTTCAAATCTTACCTTAACAATAGGCAACAAGCAGTTGTCTGGCAAAATAAACTATCATCCCTTCTACCAGTCTCCATAGGAGTCCCCCAGGGCTCAATTCTGGGACCTCTTCTTTTTTCTCTATTTATCAACGACCTTCACATTGCAGTCCCTGAGGCCACCTGTATTCAATATGCCGACGATTCCACACTTATATGCTCTGCCAACTCCACCTCAGACCTCCACTACATAACCCAAAAAGTATTTAACATGGTTGAAGAATGGTTCCTAAAACGTTGCCTTCTTCTGAATGCCAAAAAAACCAAGCTGCTACTATTTCCACCTACCAATAGGTCCCCACCTATTGATCTCTCTATTGTATCTAGCAAAGGCACCCTGATAACACCTGAACAATCTACCAAACTGCTAGGAGTGACTATCGACAACAACCTCACCTATGATATTCACATTAACAACACCATACAAGCAGTGAACAGAAAAATTGGTTCCTTATATAGAATCAAACCTTTCCTTACTCTTCAAGCCAGAACCACCATTGCCCACTCTCACTTAATCTCTACGCTTCTCTATGCTTCATCTATTTATACTAATCTAAAAAGAACTAACCTCCAAAAAATTTCTCATGCCTATAACAATATCGCCAGGTTTGCTACCAGCAATCCATACAAGACACACCATTGTCTTAATGTTAAGCAACTCAACTGGCTTGAATTACCTAGCTTACTAACATTTTCCCAACTCATCATTGCTCACAAAATCTTTTATCAACCTAAAAATACTCCTATTCTCACTAACCTTATCACCCCATACACAAATCTAACTTCACTTCGTTCCTCTACTAGATTACTTGTTGGTACTACAAAGTCTAATAACTTGTCAGGTGATAGCATTTTCTCAAACACTGTTGGCAAACGCTGGAACCTCCTACCAACAGACCTAACTCAAATACCATCCCTTTCTCTCTTTAAACTAAGACTCAAACTTCACCTAAAATCTCACTGGATGTGCCCCTGCACAAACCCTGACTAATTGCTTCCTCTTTCACTTCTATCTTCCTACTCCCTAGGGTCCACTTTCACCCTTTACCCCGCTAATGTAGATTACTGATCTCCTTTTTTATTGCTCTCTGACTTTTCCTTTCTTCAACCTATTTCCTCTTCAACCTTCCTATTTCCTCCTGTTTACAAAGGTTTGCATATAATTTCAATATTTACAAGTATATTATACCTTTTTTTAACAAACTACCCTTAATCTTACTAAGAGTAGTTTCATCCTCAAGGAAAAAAAAAAAAAAAAACACATTATTATTTTTTTTTGATCAATTTATTTTTTTTCCCTCCATACTCTGATTTGGTTTCAATGTTTACAATTGCTAATGTAATTCCACTATTAATCTTTAATGTTTATAATGTTTGTCTGGAGCTTTTCTCCCCGGGCCTCTACTGAAAATGGACATGTATCCAGTTAGACTAGCCCGGTCAACAAATGTAAAATAAAAAAATAAATAAATAAAATAAATAAAGTCTAATATTGATTGCTTTTTTAGTGTGCTTATCTGTACAAATGGGGGGAATTAATAATTTGAGAAAAGTTGCTAAGATTGATAAAGTTAGATGGGTTATTACAGGAACATGAAAACCAGTCTAGGTTGAAATCACCTAGAATTATTGTTCCCTGGTTAAAGTTATATGAAGCCCAATAAAGGAGATTTTCTATAATGGATAAGTTTTGGCCAAGAGGAAGATAGGTTGCAATTATTATTACTGTTTTATAGGGGCTAATTTCCAAGCATGTGATTAAAATTTCGGATTTAGGAAGGTCTGGAGGGGAGCAATTTAGTAGGGACAATTTGAATGAGTCCTTAAATAATATAGCTAACCCTCCAACATGTTTATTTAACCTGTCATTTCTAAAAATGCTATAACCTTTGGTTAAGATTTAATTTCAGACTAAACATAATGTATTTTATATATGTTTTTAGCCAGGATTCAGTAATGTTGACAATGCTTCTAAGGTTAAAGTTGGTAATGAGTAGGTCAGAGTTATTCTTTTTTGGAAACATACGGTTAAGAAGGGGATAAGACAGGGTATGAGTTAATGAAGTATGAGAAAATTAGGAAAGAGATGAAGTATGAGTGTTAATGATATTAGGTCCAGGGTTAAGATGAATATCAGACAGGAGTCTGATTTGGGTTAGTGAATGTAGCAGAATGAATTTAAATTTGGCCATGTGTCTGTAATAATTAAACAGAGAGAAACTAATAGAGTGAATGTGTATATATTTGAAAGAGTAAAATAGTGTGAAAGAAGTATTAAACAGGTGAGGAGAAATGTGAAAGTTAAAAGAAGTTTGGGAATGATGAATATTTAAAGGGAGCATTGGAGAATGTAGAAGATAAACATGGTAAAGAAGTTTGGGAATGATGAATATTTAAAGGGAGCATTGGAGAATGTAGAAGATAAACATGGTAAATGCTATACGATGTAGTTTGATAGAAAATATAGAGACTGAATTATTACAAATGAAATGATAATTGACATGAGTGTTACATATACAAAGAAGAAAGATTAAGTAGATGTATAAATCTAGAAGAATGGGATACAGTGGAAAGGTATATAAGTAAATGGCAGAATTAATACAAGAGAGGATTGATGATGGGAGGAACAATGAGTGTGGAAAGTGTAGTATCAAGAAAGGGGGTTAGTTAAATTGAAGTATGTGTGTGGTTAGAACAAGTATAAGTTAAATAAAAGTGCGGTTGGGTGGGAATGGGGGTGGGGTAGGGGAGCAGAGTGAGCCCAAACGTAGCGAGGGCGACTGGAGCAGGGAGTGCAGGTAGAAGCCAGAGCAGAACAATATGCATGTATATAGCAAAAAATTCAATCGGTGAGATATTTTGTAACCTTAGGATACTACAACTGAATATAGAAGTCAATTACAAGTTTTAGACTTTAGTCCAGTAACAGCTAAATTGGCAAGGCTCAAACCCACAAGCTCAATAAATGGTAAAGAATGATTAATTAAAATAGAGTAAGAGATGGTACAAACTAAAAGTAAGTGTAGAATATATAGATAAAAGCAGGGGAAAGAATAAAATGTACTGACCGATGTGCGAGCCATCAACAGGAAATGTGGTAGATGTAAGCAATGCCAGTTCACTGAGCCTAATTACAATGATACAATTTTTCAGATAATCAATAAGAAGGATAAAGGTGGAAGATTTAATAGTTTATCTGAGAGAGTAGTGTATTTTGCATACCATGTCTGTTGCTCCATGTTTTACATAGGCAAAATGGACAATGCTGTGAATAAAAAATTCTACCAACATGTAAATAATATTCAACATGCTGATAGTAAGAGTGCTCCTGCCAAACATTCTGGGACCTGTGTTTTACTATTTTTGCCTTTTCTGTTACTGAGCAGGTGGATGCTTCAGCCTTTGTGGGCGATTGGCATAATAAACTGTTGAACAGGGAACATCACTGGCAGTTTAAGCTGGATGCTACACATCCACTAGGCATGAATGAAAACATTTCATTCCATAGTGAAATTAAAAAAACAAGCAAGCAAGTTATAAATCTAACTATAACTTGCTATACCTGTATATTTTATCACTTTACTATTTTTAATGTGTGTAGTGTGCTTCAGCATTAGTAAAGTGGTGAATATCCCTGACTGTCATGTAAGAGACTAGGGTTTGATTCTCAGATGGTGGGCAAAGTATTTTTATGACTTTTCAAGTTAAGTTTTTTTAAAACTCTGAGCTTATAATTAAAGGACGAGTAATTGTAGGTGTGATTTTATTTACATATAACAGCTACCATTGGTTACTTATAAAGGGTGTGTGAGTGTAAAATGTTATGTATAGGTCTGTATGACTTTGACCAATGGTCATTAAGATGAAAGCACTCAACCATTCAGTGATATGTTGAATAGTTTATTTGCACACTAAAACTTGAAAAGAGACCACAGCTCTGTCTCTTGTGAGTCAGACAGAAATTAGAAGAGGTCAATTAAGAAGTCACACATAAGCTACAAAAGTTCAGCTAAGGTTAATCATCTGTGAACTGAAGGGGTGGAGCTAGGAACTAAACCTTCAATTTAAGGGGTAAAATAAAACATTTCAGAGCTTTACTGGAAAGGCTCACCCAGATTATGCTAAAGTTTGCTGTGAGGGAAATGTTAGTTTGCTTTTTATTTGTGGTGTTTTGTATTACTTTATTGCATTTTTCTATTTTGTATATTGTGATTTCTTTTCTTTACAATGTGTTTTAATTGTATTCTGCTTTTAACTGCATACTAAAACTTGAAAAGAGACCACAGCTCTGTCTCTTGTGAGTCAGACAGAAATTAGAAGAGGTAAAATAATGAGTCACACATAAGCTACAACAGGTCAGCACAAACTAATCATCTGTGAACTGAGGGGGTGGAGCTAGGAACAAAAGGTTCTAATTAAGGGGTAAAATAAAACATTTCAGAGATTTACTGGAAAGGCTCACACATATTCTGCTACAGTTTGCTGTGAGGGAAAGGTTAGTTTGCTTTTTATTTGTTGTGTTTTGTATTACTTTATTGCCTTTTTCTATTTTGTATACCGTGATTTGTTTTCTTTACACTGTGTTTTACTTGGATTCTGCTTTTAACTGCATACTAAAACTTAAAACGTGATCACAGCTCTGTCTCTTGGGAGTCAGACAGAAATTAGAAGAGATCAATCAAGGAAACACATAAGCTACAACAGGTCAGCTAAGGTTAATTATCTGTGAACTGACGGGGTGTAGCGAGGAACTAAACCTTCTATTTAAGGGGTAAAATAAAACATTTCAGAGCTTTACTGGAAAGGCTCACCCAGTTTCTGCTACAGTTTACTGTGATGGAAAGGTTTGTTTTCTTTTTGTTTGTTGTGTTTTGAATTACTTTATTGCCTTTTTCTATTTTGTATACTGTGTTTTGTTTTCTTTACACTGTATTTTACTTATATTCTGCTTTTAACTACATACTAAAAACTAAAAAGAGACTACAGCTCTGTCTCCTGTGAGCCAGACAGAAATTAGAAGAGGTCAATTACGGACTCACACATAAGCTACAACAGGTCAGATAAGGTTAATCATCCATGAACTGAGGGGGTAGAGCTAGGAACTAAACCTTTTATTTAAGGGGTAAAATAAAACAGTTCAGGCTCACTCAGATTCTGCTAGTTTGTTGTGAGAGAATAGTTAGATTGCTTTTTATTTGTTGTGTTTTGTATTACTTTACTGCCTTTTTCTATTTTGTATACCGTGATTTGTCTTTACACTGTGTCTGCATACTGAAACTTGAAAAGAGACCACAGCTCTGTCTCTTGTGCATTAGACAGAAATTAGAGAAAGTCAAATAAGGAGTCACACATAATCTACAACAGGTCAGCAAAGGTTAATCATCTGTGAACTGAGAGGGTGGAACTAGGAACAAAAGCTTCTATTTAAGCGATAAAATAAAACATTTCAGAGATTTACTGGAAAGGCTCACCCAGATTCTGCTGCAGTTTGCCGTGACGGAAAGGTTAGTTTCTTTTTATTTGTTGTGCTTTGTATGACTTTATTGCCTTTTTCTATTTTGTATACTGTGATTTGTTTTCTTTACACCGTGTTTTATTTGTATTCTGCTTTTAACTGCATACTAAAAATTGAAAAGAGACCATAGCTCTGTATCTTGTGAGTCAAACAGAAATCAGAAAAGGTCAATTAAAGAGTCACACATAAGCTACAACAGGCCATCTAAGGCTAATCACTTGTGAACTAAGGGGGTGGAGCTATGATTTAAACCTTCTATTTAAGAGGTAAAATAAAACATTTCAGAGCTTTACTGGAAAGGCTCACCCAGATTCTCCTACAGTTTGCTGTGAGGGAAATGTTAGTTTGCTTTTTTGTTGTGTTTTTATTACTTTATTGCTTTTTTCTATTTTGTATATTGTGATTTGTTTTCTTTACACTGTGTTTTACTTGTATTCTCCTTTTAACCGCATACAAAAATTTGAAAAGAGACCACAGGTCTGTCTCTTGTGAGTCAGACAGACATTAGAATATATCAATTAAGGAGTCCCACATCAGGAAAAACAGGTCAGCTAAGGTTAATCATCTGTGAACTTAAGGGGTGGAGCTAGGAATTAAACATTCTATTTAAGGGGTATAATAAAACATTTCAGAGCTTTACTGGAAAGGCTCACACAGATTCTGCTATATTTTGCTGTGAGGGAAAAGTTAGTTTCCTGTTTGTTTTGTTTTTTTTCTTTTGCTTTATTTATTTTGTATACTGTTATTTGTTTTATTTACACTGTGTTTTACTTGGATTCTGCTTTTAATAGCAAACTAAAATTTGAAAACAGGCTACAGCGCTGTCTCTTGAGAGTCAGACAAAAATTAGAAGAGATGAATTAAGGAGTCACACATAAGCTACAAGAGGTCAGCTAAGGGTAATCATCTGTGAATTGCTGGGGTGGAGCTATCACTAAACCTTCTATTTAAGGGGTAAAATAAAACATTTCAGAACTTTACTGGAAAGGCTCACCCAGTTTCTGCTACAGTTTTCTGTGAGGGAAAGGTTAATTTGCATTTTATTGTTGTGTGTTGTAATACTTCATTGTCTTTTCATATTTTGTACACTGACTTATTTTCTTTACACCGTGTTTTACTTGTATTCTGCTTTTAACTACATAATACAACTAAAAAAGAGACCAAAGCTATGTCTCTTGTGAGTCAGACAGAAATTAGGAGAGGCCAATTAAAGAGTCACACATAAGCTACAAGAGGTCAGCTAAGGTTAATCATCCATGAACTGATGGTCTGGAGCTAGGGCTTAAGATTTTATTTAAGGGGTAAAATAAAACATTTCAGAGCTTTACTGGAAAGGCTCACCCAGGTTCTGCTACAGTTTGCTGTGAGGGAAATGTTAATTTGCTTTTTATTTTTTGTGTTTTGTATTACTTTATTGCCTTTTCCTATTTTGTATACTGTGCTTTGTTTTCCTTACATTGCGTTTTACTTGTATTCTGCTTTTAACTGCATACTAAAACTTGAAAAGAGACCACAGCTCTGTCTCTTGTGAGTCAGACCAAAATTAGGAGAGGTCAATTAAGGAGTTAAACATAAGCTACAAGAGGTCAGCTAAGGTTAGTCATCTGTGAACTGAGGGGATAGAGCTAGGAACTAAACCTTCAATTTAAAGGGTAAAATAAAACAATTCAGAGCTTTACTGGAAATGCTCACCCAGATTCTGCTACAGTTTGCTGTGAAGGAAAGGTAAGTTTCCTTTTTATTTGTTGTGTTTTGCGATACTTTATTGAGTTTTTCTATTTTGTGTACTATGAATTGTTTTCTTTACATTGTGCTTTACTTGTATTCTCCTTTTAAATGCCTACTAAAACTTAAAAATAGACCACAGCTCTGTCTCTTGTGAGTCAGTCAGAAATTCAAAGAGGTCAATTAAGGAGTCACACATAAGCTACAACAGGTCAGCTAAGGGTAATCATCTGTGAATTGACAGGGTGGAGCATGGAACTAAACCCTCTATTTAAGGGGTAAAATAAACCATTTCAGAGCTTTACTGGAAAGGCTCACTGAGATTCTGCTACAGTTTGCTGTGAGGGAAAGGTTACTTTGCTTTTTAATTGTGATGTTTTGTATTCCTTATTGCGTTTTTCAATTTTGTATACTGCGAATTGTTTTCTTTACACTGTGTTTTAATTGTATTCTGCTTTTAACTGCATACTAAACCTTGAAAAGAGACCACAGCTCTGTCTCTTGTGAGACAGAATTAGAAGAGGTCAAATAAGGAGTCACACATAAGCTACAACAGGTCAGCACAGGTTAATCATCTTTGAACTGAGGGGGTGTAGCTAGGAACTAAACCTTCTATTTAAGGAGTAAAATAAAACATTTCAGAGCTTTACTGGAAAGGCTCACCCAGATCCTGCTACAGTTTGCTGTAAGATACAGTTAAGTTTACTTTGTATTTGTTGTGTTTTGTATCACTTTATTAACTTTTCTATTTTGTATACTGTGATTTATTTTCTTTTCAATGTGTTTTACTTGTATTTGGCTTTTAACTGCATATTAAAATTTGAAAAGAGTCCACATTTATGTCTCTTGTGAGTCAGGCAGAAGTTGGAAGAGGTCAATTAAGGAGTCACACATAAGCTACAACAGGTCATCTAAGGTTAATCTGTGAACTGATCGGGTGGAACTAGAAACTAAACCTTCTATTTAAAGGGTAAAATAAAACATTTCAGAGCTTTACTGGAAAAGCCCATCCAGATTCTGCTACAGTTTGCTGTGAGGGAAGGGTAAGTTTCCTTTTTATCTGTTGTGTTTTGTATTATTTTATTGTCTTTTTCTATTTTGTATACTATGAATTGTTTTCTTTACATTGTACTTTACTTGTATTCTCCTTTTAACTGCGTACTAAAACTTAAAAAGAGACCACAGCTCTGTCTCTTGTGAGTCAGTCAGAAATTCAAAGAGGTCAATTAAGGAGTCACACATAAGCTACAAGAGGTCAGCCAAAGGTAATCATCTGTGAAATAATGGGGTGGAGCACTGAACTAAACCCTGTATTTAAGGGGTAAAATAAAACATTTCAGAGCTTTACTGGAAAGGCTCACCCAGATTCTGCTACAGTTTGCTGTGAGGGAAAGGTTACTTTGCTTTTTAATTGTGGTGTTTTGTATTCCTTATTGTGTTTTTCAATTTTGTATACTGTGATTTGTTTTCTTTACACTGTGTTTTAATTGTATTCTGCTTTTAACTGCATGCTAAACCTTGAAAAGAGACCACAGCTCTGGCTCTTGTGAGATAGAAATAGAAGATGTCAAATAAGGAGTCACACATAAGCTACAACAGGTCAGCACAGGTTAATCATCTTTGAACTGAGGGGGTGGAGCTAGGAACTAAACCTTCTATTTAAGTAGTAAAATAAAACATATCAGAGCTTTACTGGAAAGGCTCACCCAGATTCTACTACAGTTTGCTGCAAGATAAAGTTTAGTTTACTTTGTATTTGTTGTGTTTTGTATTACTTTATTACCTTTTTCTATTTTGTATACTGTGATTTATTTTCTTTACAATGTGTTTTACTTGTATTCGGCTTTTAACTGCATATTAAAACTTGAAAAGAGACCACATTTCTGTCTCTTGTGAGTCAGGCAGAAGTTGGAAGAGGTCAGTTAAGGAGTCACACATAAGCTATAACAGTTCAGCTAAGGTTAATCTGTGAACTGATGGGGTGGAGCTAGGAACTAAACCTTCTATTTAAAGGGTAAAATAAAATATTTTAGAGCTTTACTGGAAAAGATCATCCAGATTCTGCTACAGTTTGCTGTGAGGGAAGGGTAAGTTTCCTTTTTATCTGTTGTGTTTTGTATTACTTTACTGTCTTTTTCTATTTTGTATACTATGAATTGTTTACATTGTGCTTTACTTGTATTCTCCTTTTAACTGCGTACTAAAACTTAAAAAGAGATCACAGCTTTGTATCTTGTGAGTCAGTCAGAAATTCAAAGAGATAAATTAAGGAGTTACACATAAGCTACAACAAGCCAGCTAAGGTTAATCATCTGTGAACTGAAGGGGTGGAGCTTGGAAGTAAACCCTCTATTTAAGGGTTAATATAAAACATTATAGAGCTTTACTGGAAAGGCTCACCCAGATTCTGCTACAGTTTGCTGTGAGGGAAAGTTTAGTTTGCTTATTAATTGTGGTGTTTTGTATTACTTTACTGCACTTTTCTATTTTATATACTGTGATTTGTTTTTTTTTTACACTCTGTTTTACTCTTCTACTTTTAACTGCATAATAAAACCCGAAAAGAGACCACAGCTCTGTCTCCTGTGAGCCAGACAGAAATTAGAAGAGGTCAATTAAGGAGTCACACATAAGCTACAACAGGTCAGCTAACGTTAATCATCCGTGAACTGAGGGGGTGGAGCTAGGAACTAAAGCTTCTATTTAAGGAGTAAAATAAAACATTTCAGATCTTTACTGGAAAGGCTCATACAGATTCTACTACAGTTTGCTATGAGAAAATAGTTAGATTGCTTTTTATTTGTTGTGCTTTGTATTACTTTCCTGCCTTTTTCTGTTTTTTATATCGTGATTTGTCTTTATAATGTGTTTTACTTTTATTCTGCTTTTAAATGAATACTGAAACTTGAAAAGAGACCACAGCTTAATCTCTTGTGCATCAGACAGAAATTAGAGAAGGTCAAATAAGGAGTCACACAATCTACAACAGGTCAGCAAAGGTTAATCATCTGTGAACTTGAATAGTGGAGATAAGAACTAAACCTTCTATTTAAGGGGTAAAATAAAAAAATTCAGAGCTTTACTGGAAAGGCTTACCCAGATTCTGCTACAGTTAGCTTTGAGGGAAGGGTAAGTGTGCTTTTTATTTGTTGTGTTCTGTACTCCTTTATTGCTTTTTTATATTTGTATAGTGTGATTTGTTTTTGTTACATTGTGTTTTACTTCTATTCGCCTTTTAACTGCATACTAAAACATGAAAAAAGACCACAGCTCTGTCTCTTCTGAGTCAGTCAGAAATTAAAAGAGGCCAATTAAGGAGTCACACATAAGCTACAACAGGTTAGCTAAGGTTAATCATTTGTGAACTGATGGGGTGGAGCTAGGATCTAAACCTTCTATTTAAGGGACAAAATAAAACATTTCAGAGCTTTACTGGAAAGGCTCACCAAGATTCTGCTACAGTTTACTGTGAGGGAAATGTTAGTTTGTTTTTTATTTCTTGTGTTTTGTATTACTTTATTGCCTTTTTCTATTTTGTATACTGTGCTTTGTTTTCTTTACACTGTGTTTTACTTGTATTCTGACTTTAACTGCATACTAAAGCTTGAAAAGCGACCACAGCTCTGTCTCTTGTGAGTCAGACAGAAATTAGGAGAGGTCAATTAAGGATTCACACATAAGTTACAAGAGGTCAGCTAAGGTTAGTCATCTCTGAACTTAGGGGGTGGAGCTAGGAACTAAACCTTCAATTTAAGGGGTAAAATAAAACATTTCAGATCTTTATGGGAAAGGCTCACCCAGATTCTAATATAGCTGGCTGTGAGGGAAAGGTTAGTTTGCTTTTTATTTGTTGTGTTTTGTATTACTTTATTGCCTTTTTCTATTTTGTATATTGTGATTTGTTTTCTTTACACTGTGTTTTACTTGTATTCTGCTCTTAACTGCATACTAAAACTTGAAAGGAGACCACAGCTCTGTTTCTTGTCAGTCAGACAGAAAGTAGAAGAGGTCACATAAGGAGTCACACATAAGCTACAACAGGTCAGGAAAGGTTAATCATTTGTGAACTGAGGGGGTGGAGCTAGGAACTAAACCTTCTGTTTAAGGGATAAAATAAAAAAAATCAAAGCTTTACTGGAAAGGCTCACCTAGATTATGCTGCAGTTTGCTGTAAGAGAAAGTTTACTTTACTTTGTATTTGTTGTATTTTGTATTACTTTATTACCTTTTCTATTTTTTATACTGTGATTTATTTTCTTTACAATGTGTTTTACTTGTATTCTGCTTTTAACTGCATATAAAACTTGAAAAGAGACCACATTTCTGTCTCTTGTGAGTCAGGCAGAAATTAGTAGAGGTCAATTAAGGAGTCAGACATAAGCAACAACAGGTCACCTAAGGTTAATAATCTGTAAACTGACGGGATGGAGCTAGGAACTAAACCTTCTATCTAGGGGGTAAAATAAAACATTTCAGAGCTTTACTGGAAAGGCTTACCCAGATTCTGCTCCAGTTTGTAGTGAGGGGAAGGTTAGTTTGCTTTTTATTTGTTGTTTTGTATTACTTTATTGCCTTTTTATATTTTGTATACTGTGCTTTGTTTTCTTTACACTATGCCTTACTTGTATTCTGATTTTCACTTCATACTAAAACTTGAAAAGAGACCACATCTCTGTCTCTTGGGAGTCAGACAGAAATTAGAAGAAGTCAATTAAGGAGTCACACGTACGCTTCAAAAGGACAGTTAAGGTTAATCATCTCTGAACTGAGGGGCTGGAGCTGGGAACTGAACCTTCTATTTAATGGGTAAAATAAAACATTTCAGAGCTTTACTGAAAAGGCTCACACAGATTCTGCTACAGTTTGCTGTGAAGGAAAGGTTAGTTTGCTTTTTATTTGCTGTTTGTTGTATAACTTTATTGCCTTTTTTTATTTTGTATACTGCAATTTGTTTTCTTTACACTGTGTTTTACTTGGATTCTGCTTTTAACTACAAACTAAAATTTGAAAAGAGGCCACAGCGCTGTCTCTTGAGAGTCAGACAGAAATTAGAAGAGGTCAATTAAGGAGTCACACATAACCTACAATAGGTTAGCTAAGGTTAATTATCTGTGAACTGAATGGGTGGAGCCAGGAACTAAACCTTCTATTTAAGGGGTAAAATAAAACATTTCAGAGCTTTACTGGAAAGGCTCACACAGATTCTGCTACAGTTTGCTGTGAGGGAAAGGTTATTTTGCTTTTAAATTGTGGTGTTTTGTATTCCTTATTGCGTTTTTCAAATTTGTATACTGCAATTTGTTTTCTTTACATTGTGTTTTAATTGTATTCTGCTTTTAACTGCATACTAAACCTTGAAAAGAGACCACAGCTCTGTCTCTTGTGAGAGAGAATTAGAAGAGGTCAAATTAGGAGTCACACATAAGCTACAGCAGGTCAGCACAGGTTAATCATCTTTGAACTCAGGGGGTGGAGCTAGGAACTAAACCTTCTATTTAAGTAGTAAAATAAAACATTTCAGAGCTGTACTGGAAAGGCTCACCCAGATTCTGCTTCAGTTTGCTGTAAGATAAAGTTTAGTTTACTTTGTATTTCTTGTGTTTTGTATTACTTTATTACCTTTTCTATTTTGGATACTGTGAAGTATTTTCTTTTCAATATGTTTTACTTGTATTCTGCTTTTAACTGAATATTAAAACTTGAAAAGAGACCACATTCCTGTCTCTTGTGAGTCAGGCAGAAGTTGAAAGAGGTCAATTAAGGAGTCACATATAAGCTACAACAGGTCAGCTAAGGTTAATCTGTGAACTGATGGGGTGGAGCTAGGAACTAAACCTTCTATTTAAAGGGTAAAATAAAGCATTTCAGAGCTTTACTGGAAAAGCTCATCCAGATTCTGCTACAGTTTGCTGTGAGGGAAGGGTAAGCTTCCTTTTTATCTGTTGTGTTTTGGATTACTTTATTGCCTTTTTCTGTTTTGTATACTATGAATTGTTTTCTTTACATGGTGCTTTTCTTGTATTCTCCTTTTAACTGCGTACTAAAACTTAAAAAGAGACCACCACAGCTCTGTCTCTTGTGAGTCAGTCAGAAATTCAAAGAGGTCAATTAAGGAGTCACACATAAGCTACAACAGGTCAGCTAAGGGTAATCATTTGTGAAATGATGGGGTGGAGCACGGAACTAAACCCTATATTTAAGGGGTAAAATAAAACATTTCAGAGCTTTACTGGAAAGGCTCACCCAGATTCTGCTACAGTTTGCTGTGAGGGAAAGGTTACTTTGCTTTTTAATTGTGGTGTTTTGTATTCCTTAATGTGGTTTTTAATTTTGTATACTGCAATTTGTTTTCTTTACACTGTATTTTAATTGTATTCTGCTTTTAACTGCATGCTAAACCTTGAAAAGAGATCACACCTCTGGCTTTTGTGAGACAGAATTAGAAGATGTCAAATAAGGTGTCACACATAATTTACAACAGATCAGCACAGGTTAATCATCTTTGAACTGAGGGGGTGGAGCTAGGAACTAAACCTTCTATTTAAGTAGTAAAATAAAACATATCAGACCTTTACTGGAAAGGCTCACCCAGATTCTGCTACAGTATACTGTAAGATAAAGTTTAGTTTACTTTGTATTTGTTCTGTTTTCTAATACTTTATTACCTTTTTCTATGTTGTATACTGTGATTTATTTTTTTACAATGTGTTTTACTTGTATTCTGCTTTTAACTGCATATTAAAACTTGAACAGCGACCACATTTCTGTCTCTTGTGAGTCAGGCAGAAGTTGTAAGAGGTTAGTTAAGGAGTCACACATAAGCTATAACAGGTCAGCTAAGGTTAATCTGTGAACTGATGGGGTGGAGCTAGGAACTAAACCTTCTATTTAAAGGGTAAAGTAAAATATTTTAGAGCTGTACTGGAAAAGCTCATCCAGA
Organism: Protopterus annectens; assembly: GCF_019279795.1. Lineage (NCBI taxonomy): Eukaryota > Metazoa > Chordata > Ceratodontiformes > Protopteridae > Protopterus > Protopterus annectens. Next base: position 910,650,434 of record NC_056728.1, read on the forward strand.
TTCTGCTACAGTTTGCTGTGAGGGAAGTGTAAGTTTCCCTTTTATCTGTTGTGTTTTGTATTACTTTATTGCCTTTTTCTATTTTGTATACTATGAATTGTTTTCTTTACATTGTGCTTTACTTGTATTCTCCTTTTAACTGCATACTAAAACTTAAAAAGAGATCACAGTATCTTGTGAGTCAGTCAGAAATTCAAAGAGGTCAATTAAGGAGTTCCACATAAGCTACAACAGGTCATCTAAGGTTAATCATCAGTGAACTGATGGGGTGGAGCTTGGAACTAAACCCTCTATTTAAAGGGTAATATAAAACATTATAGAGCTTTACTGGAAAGGCTCACCCAGATTCTGCTACAGTTTGCTGTAAGGGAAAGTTTAGTTTGCTTTTTAATTGTGGTGTTTTGTATTACTTTATTGCACTTTTCTATTTTATATACTGTGATTTGTTTTTTTTTACACTCTGTTTTTCCCGTCTTCTGCTTTTAACTGCATAATAAAACCTGAAAAGAGATTACAGCTCTGTCTCCTGTGAGCCAGACAGAAATTAGAAGAGGTCAATTAAGGAGTCACACATAAGCTACAACAGGTCAGCTAACATTAATCATCCGTGAACTGAGGGGTGGAGCTAGGAACTAAAGCTTCTATTTAAGGGGTAAAATAAAACATTTCAGTTATTCACTGGAAAGGCTCATCCAGATTATGCTACAGTTTGCTGTGAGAGAATAGTTAGATTGTTTTTTATTTGTTGTGTTTTGCATTACTTTCCTGCCTTTTTTTGTTTTATATACCGTGATTTGTCTTTATACTGTGTTCTATTCTGCTTTTGAATGAATACTGAAACTTGAAAAGAGACCACAGCTTAATCTCTTGTGCATCAGACAGAAATTAGGGAAGGTCAAATAAGGAGTCACACAATCTAAAACAGGTCAGCAAAGGTTAATCATCCGTGAACTGAATGGTGGAGATAAGAACTAAACCTTCTATTTAAGGGGTAAAATAAAACATTTCAGAGCTTTACTGAAAAGGCTTACCCAGATTCTGCTACAGTTAGCTTTGAGGGAAGGGTAAGTGTGCTTTTTATTTGTTGTATTTTGTACTCCTTTATTGCTTTTTTATATTTTGTATAGTGTGATTTGTTTTTGTTACATTGGGTTTTACTTGTATTCTCCTTTTAACTGCGTACTAAAACATGAAAAGAGACCACAGCTCTGTCTCTTCTGAGTCAGTCAGAAATTAAAAGAAAATCCAAAGAATGCTCACGTATTGTTCCACTTCCCACAAAGCGTGATAGTACTAAAAAAGAAAAAAGAATGTATGTGGGAAGCAAAATGCAGAGTAAATATAATGTCCCAAGGAGTTCACTGTAAGATTCCAGATGCAATACACATCAAATGCAAATATCTCCTCAATGTGAGTAGCCTTTGCAGGCAACTGCTGACGTCCAAGTACAGCGGATATACTCCCCTTCCTAGTAGCACAACCACTGACTCTCTCCTTCGACAATAACACTCCACAAAATGATAGCTTGTCGTAAACAACCAATAAGTGCAAGCGTTTAGCGGAGGTAATAAAATATTTATTTAGATAAAAACGGCAAGCGCTTTCAACTCGTGGTCTTCTTCAGGCCGATAATAATTAAAAAACTTTGTAAAAACATTTAAATATTCAAACGTTGAAAAATGCAATGATGTCACATCCTAAATTAATTAAGGTGCATATATTGCCTAAGGTTTTAAAGAAACATGAATTACTATCCATATTTCAAGTATAGCTTATTTTAAACAAGCCTTTAAAATCATGAATAAGACATAAAAATATGCAATTATGTATACACAACCATGCTGTGTGTTGCTATATAATTGATCTTATAAAAAATCCTTTGCACATAAAATAAAAGGGAAGAAAAGTATCTCTTTTCAACAAAATGGACATAAACTAAAATAAATGTATGTACACCTGCAACTGTCATGTATATAATGCATACATACAGATATCTATGATATGTCATACCCAAGTTGAGGACAAAAATGAAAATACTTAACAATAATGTGTGTATGCATATGTGTAAAGGGTAGTATATATGAATTACCATACTGAAGCGGGTCCACTTCAAATTACCGAAACGCCAATTCGCCGACATGCGGAAGAGGAATGGGAAAGGACCGACAATGCAGTTGACCGACATGCTGAAATCCAGACAGCTGGAAGACCGACAAGGGGAACGTGTGAGCGTGACTTGGTAAGTATGCGATAGTGAGGGATTTAGGATTAGGGAGCGGACAGGTAAGTGTGCAATAGTGAGGGATTTAGGGTTAGGGTGTGTGAAAGGTGAGTGTGCGGTAGTGTCGGAGTTAGGGTTTGGGTAATGTAAGTGTGTGTTAGTGACGGGTTCATGTTTTAGGGTGGGTTAAGTGAGTTAGGGTTAGGGTGCAGGTAGGGTAAGTGTGCGGTAGTGTTGGACCTTAGGGTTACGGGTGCGTTAAGTGAGTTAGGGTTAGGGTGCAGGTAGGGTAAGTGTGCGGTAGTGTCGGACCTTAGGGTTAGGGTTTGGGTTAGGGCTAGTGGATATGTAATGTAGTGTAATGTGTTGTTTACGTTTAGTGTGTCGGTGTAATGGTGTTTGGTGTTTTGCGTTGCTGGTATTGTGTGTTGTCAGTTGTTTGGTGTCGGTGGTTTGTGTGTCGGCGAACTGGCTTGTCGGTGTTCTAAAGTAGACCCACTGAAGCTGCTTGATGCTATATCAAATAACCTGTGGGAAAGAGTTGGATGGAAGGGGATAAGGAGGGGGGGGAGGAAAAAAGAAAAAATACAAATGAAATGAAACAGAGAATGAGAATGTAAGGTGCTCAGTGGCGTAGTGGCCTGGATTTCAGCATTGGTTTGATGGATACCCTATCATTGAGGCCAGGGTGACAGTCAGCTCTAAGTCTGATTATCCACTTAATCTCCTTTTCTTCAGTTAAATTTTGAATGTCACCTCTCCTCAATGTTGGTTCATTCACCTGTATTACTTGAAACTTAAACGTGTGTTGTTTGGAGGTATTGATAACATGTTTAGATAATGCACTGCATGGTGAGGCTACTCTGACCTTATATAGGTGTTCCCTAATTCTCTCTTTCAATTTGTGGTCAGTTTTGCCTATATAAAATGCACAACACTGTGTGCAGGTCACTAAATAAACTACATGTGCAGTGTCACAGGTGGCTCCAATTGTAAACACAAATTCCTGTCCAGTATTTGGATGTATAAAACTATCTGTTTCTTTAATAAATTTACAGTAGTTGCATCTGTTGCATTTCCTAGTCATACTATTCATCGCACAGCTCGCGGTATCACATATCCTATTTGGTCCACACAACATTCTATATAAATTATATTTGTTTTTGTATGTGAACTTAGGAAAATTGTCAATCACTCCTGATATATCTGAGTCAGTGAGAAGAATATCCCAGTACTTCCTATAAATATCCTTCACATATTTAACATCCTGTGTGTAAAATATTGGTATCCTGAGTATATCACTGCTATCATTTGCTGTATCCAATTCTTTGCATTCATCATTTCTATTAGCAAAGTATGGAAACGCTCTACTTTTCCTCAGCTCATTTATATCTTTCATGTTAGCATCTATCTCCTCAGGTGTGTAGCTTCTGTCCAAAAACATATTCCTCAATTCAGACATTTCATTGTCAAAACTTACATTGTCAGAATGTAATCTAGATATCCTCATAGCTTGACCTTTGACGATGTTGTTGAAAATATGTGCTGGATGCATGCTACTGCGATGTAATAAATGATTGCGATAGCAGCTTTTCCTATGCACACCTGTGTTCAAGAGGCCACTAGGCAATCTCTGAATGTAAACATCCAGAAATGATATTAATTCTCTTGAATTATCCATTGTAAATTTAAGATAGTCCATGTGGGTATTTATATCTCTATGAAATTCTGAGAGTTGTTTTTCTCCCCTTTCCAAATAATGAAAAGGTCATCAACGAAACAAGTGTAAAATGACACATAGTTCTGATATGCAGTATTCTCAAATAGAGAATTTACCTCCCAATATGCCATGACCAGGTTGGTGTAGCTATTGGCACAAGAAGTGCCCATAGCCACGCCATCCTTTTGAATGTAAATCTGGCTATCAAAGGTGAACACATTATTCATAAGTACTAACTCCATGAGTTCACAGATAACTTCAATTTTGCTCATAGAGAATGTACCATCCTTCTCCAAGCATTTACTAATACAAGTAATGCCATCCAAATTCGGAATGACAGTAAAGAGGGATTGTACATCTAAAGTGACTAGTATATCCCTCTCTCCTTCTTCAGCTGCATGTGTCTTGTCATACAACATGACCAGAAACTGTTTTGTGTCTCTCAGTATGTGTTCATACTTATTAACAATTGGCTTCAGTAAATACTCTAAATAGAGAGATATGGGTTCCGTTACCCATCCTCTGCCGGCCACAAGTGGTCTCATTGGGGGGTCTCTCCCATCTTTATGAATCTTAGGCATCCCCTGTATACAAGGTATAATGGGATGTTCAACAATGAAGTATCTATAAAGTTCTTCGTTTATTTTCCCTTCAAGTAGGAGGACTTCAAGTTTCACTATAACTCTATCCATAATTGCATTCAATGGGTGAGTATTGATCTTCTCATAAAATTTTGTGTCTCCAAGCATCAAGTGCATCTTAGTTTTATAGTAGTCCATGTCCATCACTACTATAGGGCCCCCCTTGTCGGCCAGTCTTAACATAATGCTACCATCATTCCTTAAGTTATTCAATGCTCTTCTCTGTGCGGGATTAAGATTCCCTGTCCACTTCTTTCTTTTGTTGATGCTATCATTTACATATAATTCTTTTTCCACCAATTTTGAAAATGCTTCTATCAATGGATGGTTATTTGGAACATATGTGCTAGGTTTCCTAAACTGATGTGGTTCTGAGGTAGTACCGGCAAAGTCAAGTTTAATCTGTAAATTACGAGTAAATAATTTAAGATCAATGATATTGTCTGTGATATCACTTTTCTTTGAAGGAATAAATGTAATACCTTTCTCTAATACATAACATTCATCTAAAGAAAGTACTCTCTTGGATATATTCCAAATTAATGATTCTTGTTCCCTTGCCATATTTTCTTTAAAGTAGGTCCTGGCTGTGGATAATCTGCTGGCCTCTTTTTCTGTCGGCCTCTGCTCATGTGAATGTCTTCACCTGGCCTAGGGTGAACAATACAGTTAAGAATTATAATAACACCTCTTCAGATCCCCCTATACTACAAAAAGATAAAAAAGGTATTAGTAATGGTGATGTTAATACAAAAGGTAATTTGTTACAAGGTGGTGGGAAACGGAACATGGTGGTTACTGCAGCCATGGTACACCATGATGGTATAGACACACAGAACATGTCACCCATTAGCAATATACACAATATTTCTGTCCTTGAAGAAGCTAATACCCACATAGATATATGTGAACATATCGAAACAAACAGTGATAGCACTAGTAAAGATAGCATTGAAGTGGGAAAGAAAAAAACAAATACACCCTTGGATAATACATCCAACAATGGTTTCCCCCACACAGCCCCTTTCCCAATTGTATCCCAATGGAGAGGTGGAGGAAGGGGAAGAGAACGGTCAATGAGCACAGGCCGACAGAAAAAGAGGCCAGCAGATTATCCACAGCCAGGACCTACTTTAAAGAAAATATGGCAAGGGAACAAGAATCATTAATTTGGAATATATCCAAGAGAGTACTTTCTTTAGATGAATGTTATGTATTAGAGAAAGGTATTACATTTATTCCTTCAAAGAAAAGTGATATCACAGACAATATCATTGATCTTAAATTATTTACTCGTAATTTACAGATTAAACTTGACTTTGCCGGTACTACCTCAGAACCACATCAGTTTAGGAAACCTAGCACATATGTTCCAAATAACCATCCATTGATAGAAGCATTTTCAAAATTGGTGGAAAAAGAATTATATGTAAATGATAGCATCAACAAAAGAAAGAAGTGGACAGGGAATCTTAATCCCGCACAGAGAAGAGCATTGAATAACTTAAGGAATGATGGTAGCATTATGTTAAGACCGGCTCACAAGGGGGGCCCTATAGTAGTGATGGACATGGACTACTATAAAACTAAGATGCACTTGATGCTTGGAGACACAAAATTTTATGAGAAGATCAATACTCACACATTGAATGCAATTATGGATAGAGTTACAGCCAAACTTGAAGTCCTCCTACTTGAAGGGAAAATAAACGAAGAACTTTATAGATACTTCATTGTTGAACATCCCATTATACCTTGTATACAGGGAATGCCTAAGATTCATAAAGATGGGAGAGACCCCCCAATGAGACCAATTGTGGCCAGCAGAGGATGGGTAACGGAACCCATATCTCTCTATTTAGAGTATTTACTGAAGCCAATTGTTAATAAGTATGAACACATACTGAGAGACACAAAACAGTTTCTGGTCATGTTGTATGACAAGACACATGCAGCTGAAGAAGGAGAGAGGGATATACTAGTCACTTTAGATGTACAATCCCTCTTTACTGTCATTCCGAATTTGGATGGCATTACTTGTATTAGTAAATGCTTGGAGAAGGATGGTACATTCTCTATGAGCAAAATTGAAGTTATCTGTGAACTCATGGAGTTAGTACTTATGAATAATGTGTTCACCTTTGATAGCCAGATTTACATTCAAAAGGATGGCGTGGCTATGGGCACTTCTTGTGCCAATAGCTACACCAACCTGGTCATGGCATATTGGGAGGTAAATTCTCTATTTGAGAATACTGCATATCAGAACTATGTGTCATTTTACACTTGTTTCATTGATGACCTTTTCATTATTTGGAAAGGGGCGAAAAACAACTCTCAGAATTTCATAGAGATATAAATACCCACACGGACTATCTTAAATTTACAATGGATAATTCAAGAGAATTAATATCATTTCTGGATGTTTACATTCAGAGATTGCCTAGTGGCCTCTTCAACACAGGTGTGCATAGGAAAAGCTGCTATCGCAATCATTTATTACATCGCAGTAGCATGCATCCAGCACATATTTTCAACAACATCGTCAAAGGTCAAGCTATGAGAATATCTAGATTACATTCTGATAATGTAAGTTTTGACAATGAAATGTCTGAATTGAGGAATATGTTTCTGGACAGAAGCTATACACCTGAGGAGATAGATGCTAACATGAGAGATATAAATGAGCTGAGGAAAAGTAGAGCGTTTCCATATTTTGCCAATAGAAATGATGAATGCAAACAATTGGATACAGCAAATGATAGCAGTGATATACTCAGGATACCAATATTTTACACACAGGATGTTAAATATGTGAAGGATATTTATAGGAAGTACTGGGATATTCTTCTCACTGACTCAGATATATCAGGAGTGGCTGACAATTTTCCTAAGTTCACATACAAAAACAAATATAATTTATATAGAATGTTGTGTGGACCAAATAGGATATGTGATACCACGAGCCGTGCGATGAACAGTATGACTAGGAAATGCAACAGATGCAACTATTGTAAATTTATTAAAGAAACAGATAGTTTTATACATCCGAATACTGGACAGGAATTTGTGTTTACAATTGGAGCCACCTGTGACACTGCACATGTAGTTTATTTAGCGACCTGCACACAGTGTTGTGCATTTTATATAGGCAAAACTGACCGCAAATTGAAAGAGAGAATTAGGGAACACCTATATAAGGTCAGAGTAGCCTCACCATGCAGTGCATTATCTAAACATGTTATCAATACCTCCAAACAACACACGTTTAAGTTTCAAGTAATACAGGTGAATGAACCAACATTGAGGAGAGGTGACATTCAAAATTTAACTGAAGAAAAGGAGATTAAGTGGATAATCAGACTTAGAGCTGACTGTCACCCTGGCCTCAATGATAGGGTATCCATCAAACCAATGCTGAAATCCAGGCCACTACGCCACTGAGCACCTTACATTCTCATTCTCTGTTTCATTTCATTTGTATTTTTTCTTCCCCCCCCCCCCTTATCCCCTTCCATCCAACTCTTTCCCACAGGTTATTTGATATAGCATCAAGCAGCTTCAGTATGGTAATTCATATATACTACCCTTTACACATATGCATACACACATTATTGTTAAGTATTTTCATTTTTGTCCTCGACTTGGGTATGACATATCATAGATATCTGTATGTATGCATTATACACATGACAGTTACAGGTGTACATACATTTATTTTAGTTTATGTCCATTTTGTTGAAAAGAGATACTTTTCTTCCCTTTTATTTTATGTGCAAAGGATTTTTTATAAGATCAATTATATAGCAACACACAGCATGGTTGTGTATACATAATTGCATATTTTTATGTCTTATTCATGATTTTAAAGGCTTGTTTAAAATAAGCTATACTTGAAATAAAGATAGTAATTCATGTTTCTTTAAAACCTTAGGCAATATATGCACCTTAATTAATTTAGGATGTGACATCATTGCATTTTTCAACGTTTGAATATTTAAATGTTTTTACAAAGTTTTTTAATTATTATCGGCCTGAAGAAGACCACGAGTTGAAAGCGCTTGCCGTTTTTATCTAAATAAATATTTTATTACCTCCGCTAAACGCTTGCACTTATTGGTTGTTTACGACAAGCTATCGTTTTGTGGAGTGTTATTGTCGAAGGAGAGAGTCAGTGGTTGTGCTACTAGGAAGAGGAGTATATCCGCTGTACTTGGACGTCAGAAATTGCCTGCAAAGGCTACTCACATTGAGGAGATATTTGCATTTGATGTGTATTGCATCTGGAATCTTACAGTGAACTCCTTGGGACATTATATTTACTCTGCATTTTGCTTCCCACATACATTCTTTTTTCTTTTTTAGAAATTAAAAGAGGTCAATTAAGGAGTCACACATAAGCTACAACAGATCAGCTAAGGCTAATCATTTGTGAACTGACGGGGTGGAGCTAGGATCTAAACCTTCTATTTAAGAGATAAAATAAAACATTTCAAAGGTTTACTGGAAAGGCTCACCAAGTTTCTGCTACAGTTTACTGTGAGGGGAAACGTTAGTTTGTTTTTTATTTCTTGTGTTTTGTATTACTTTATTGCCTTTTTCTATTTTGTATACTGTGCTTATTCTGATTTTAACTGCATACTAAAGATTGAAAAGCGACCACAGCTCTGTCTCTTGTGAGTCAGACAGAAATTAGGAGAGGTCAATTAAGGATTCACACATAAGCTACAAGAGGTCAGGTAAGGTTAGTCATCTCTGAACTTAGGGGGGGTGTAGCTAGGAACTAAACCTTCAATTTAAGGGGCAAAATAAAACATTTCAGATTTTTATAGGAAAGGCTCACCCAGATTCTGCTACAGTTTGCTGTGAGGGAAAGGTAAGTTTGCTTTTTATTTGTTGTGTTTTGTATTACTTTATTGCCTTTTTCTATTTTGTATACTACAAATTGTTTTCTTTACATTGTGCTTTACTTGTATTCTCCTTTTAACTGCGTATTAAAACTTAAAAAGACACCACAGCTCTGTCTCTTGTGAGTCAGTCAGAAATTCAGAGAGGTCAATTAAGAAGTCACACATAAGCTACAACAGGTCAGCGAAGGTTAATTATCTGTGAACTGAGGGGGTGGAGCTAGGAACTAAACCTTCTATTTAAGGAGTAAAATAAAATATTTCAGAGTGTTACTGGAAAGACTTATGCAGATTCTGCTACAGTTTGCAGTGAGGGAAAGGTTAGTTTGCTTTTTATTTGTTATGTTTTGTATTACTTTATTGCCTTTTTCTATTTTGTATACTGTGCTTTGTTTTCTTTACACTATGCTTTACTTGTATTCTGATTTTCACTTCATACTAAAACGAGAAAAGAGACCACAGCTCTGTCTCTTGGGAGTCAGACAGAAATTAGAAGAAGTCAATTAAGGAGTCACACATAGGTTCATAGGTTCATAGGTAGGTACTAGGCTATTGGCCCTAGGGCCCATACAAGCCTAGCCAAAAAATGTACCCTGTTTTTCGCCACCCAAGAAAATTATTTTCCTGAGCCCCTGTCGAGCAGAGCCACAGAAGTGATCCCTGGGGTGAATTTCCCATTTCCCATCCAATCATCAATATTTTTCTTGAAGAGTGCTAATGAGGACCTCTGTTTGACATAGATAGGTAGTCTGTTCCAAAGTATGGGAAGTCTCTGGGACAGGAATCTATCCCTCCAGGATGTTCTGTTTTTTGTGGTGACAAGGTTAAGGTCCCTAGAGCGTGTAGCTCGGAGGGATTGGGATTTCTTTAAGTGGAGCATGTCCAACAGCTCTGGGTTTGACAAAGCTTTGTATGTTAGGCAGAGATCGCCCCTGAGTAGGTGATATTTGATGGAGTAAAGCTGTACTTTTTTGAGACGGTCTGCATAGGGCATCTGTTTGAGGCCAGTAATCCTCTTTGTGAGGTATTTCTGTAGTCTTTCCAGTTGTTGTAGATGTCTTGTGAGGTACATACCAAAAGGGGCATTGTACTCTATAATGGGTCTAATGAGTGATGAGTAGAGGGGAACAATGACCTCTTTTTTTCTGGATGAGAATCCTTTTGTGATGAGATGAGCCATGTAGAAGGATTTCCTGACCACTGTGGCAATGTAATTATCAAAGGAGAGACTACTGTCCACATGTGTCCCAAGGTCTCATCACATTTTTGGCATTAAGTAGCTATGTGGTAGTTCATGGGTACAGAGTTTTTACCAAAGGGGGTGACAATACACTTTTTGGCATTGAGCTTCAGGCCATGGCTTTGACACCAGGTATCTGTCTCAGTGAGGCCCTTTTGTAGTTTGTCCACATCGTTAGGAGTTTTGATTATGGCTCCTAGTTGCAAACTTTGTTAGCCAAAGACCTTCTGTGTTGGCCTGCACTTCAGAGAAGTAGATACCAAACAGGAGAGGACCCAGGACTGAACCTTGTGGTACTCCACTTGTCACTGGTCTGATGTCGGATTCAGAATTCACTACTTTCACAGTGATGGTTCTGTCCGTGAGTCAGTTGGAAACCCATCTTGTGACATAGGGATTTATACCTAGTTTAGTGAGCTTATCTATAATTCCAGAGTGGGGGATGGTGTCGAAAGCCTTGGCGAGATCTAGATAAGCTGTGTGAACCATTTTACCCTCATCTATGGCTTTAGTGACTGCTTCAAAGAAGTCAAGTCAGGTTTAGGAGACATGATCTGCCTTTTACAAATCCAAACTGAGTAGGGTCCAGAGTTTGGGGATTACCAATGTCTTTGTTTATGAGTTCCACGATGATACATTCCATGGCCTTGCAGACCAGTCTCATCAGGCTAATGGGGCGGTAGTTCCAGGGGTCCATCGTGGCTCCCCCTTTGTGGAGTGGGATAACTGTCATGGTGCACCATTCAGTGGGTACAAAGCCTGAGGTGAGGCTATGATTGAACATGGTACTTAGGTAGGGTGCCAGTTCATTCTCTAGTTCATGTAGAACACAGCCTGGGATATTGTCAGGTCCCATGGATGCTGTGTTCTTGGCTTTGGAGAGTGTGCTTTTACCTGTGCAGCCATGATTAAAGGAACTTTGCATTCTTCCAGTATAGAGATGGGCCCTCTAGGGGGTGAGAGGGGGGTAAAGTTAGCACTGAACCTATCTGCTAGGATGTTGGCAATATCAGTTGGTTCTGTATATTTTGTGCCATTATGGTGTAACTCAGAGCAGATCTGAGTGTTCCCATTTAGATTCTTGACATAGCTATAGAATGCTTTGTGGTTGTCTTTAGAGTCAGTGGCAATTTTGTTTTCGTAACTAGCTTTGGAGGATTTTATGAGGGATCTCAGCTTCTTACTGAGGTTAACCAGGGAGTTCCTCAGGTCATGGGATTTTACTCTTTTTTGCAACAGTTTCTTTCTTCTGTTGTAGAGTTTGTTTATGGCAGAGGACCACCAGATTGGCTTCCTTTTTTGGAGGATAACATCTTGGTTCTATTAGAGATGGCATGATCCATGCACTCATGTAAGTGCTTATAAAGTGCATTTGTGTAGGATTCGGCAGTTATACCTCTATTGTCCGTCTGCAAGGGTGTCATGAAGTTTGCCACTTCTGTCTTAAGAAGTGTGAAGTTGGCTTTTGAGAAGTTTTTTACGATGGTTTCCCTAACTGGGGCAGGGGGTGGGATGTAGATGTCTAGGCTGATTAGCTTGTGGTCGGATCTGACCAATGAGGAAATGACCTCTGGTGTGGAACACTGGTTTCCCATGTTGGTAATGACCAGGTCTAGGATATTGCTGCCCCTGGTGGGGGAGTGAATAAGTTTATCCAAGGCATTGGAATTTATGAATTCTAGAAAACATTGAGCAAAAGAGTTGGTACATGAGTAGCTTTCCCAGTTAATGGTGGGGTAGTTGTAGTTGCCCATTATTAGGGTGTTGGGTTGTACCCTAATACTTTCCAGTGTATCAAGAAATGAGGAGTGTGAATCCTGGGGCATGGTGGGGGGTCTGTAGCAAGCTACAATTTGGATTGCGGTTTTGCCCAGAGTTAGTTGCACTTGGATAATCTTGGATGCATTATGCTGTGCAACTAGCCTGGAGGTGTGGATATCCTTAATGAATATGGACATGCCTCCGTCTTTAGTGCTTCTTTCTGGGTTAGGTGGCCAAAATGTATGGTATGAATTGAAGCCTGGTAATGCAGGGGTGCTCTCTGGAGCTTTGAACCAGGTCTCTGTTACTGCACAGATGTCAATGTTCTCCATTTTAAGGAGTGCCTCGAGTGAGTGCATTTTGAGGTTTAGACTTCTAGCATTGAGTAGCATTACCCTCAGATTTTGCTTGCTTGTACCTCTTACGGTGGTGAATTTGTCATTTGAACCTTGCCTAAAAAAGGCACTATAGGGGTGGCAAGAGCCTTAGCCAGTATCCAGAATCCTAAGGGCAACAGGTGCAGGCCATCTCTGGCAAAGCATCGTGGACTGTCGATCATGTCGTCCCAGGCAGACAAATACTGGATCTCCTTAGAATGACACCAGAAGCTTTGCCAATTGTTGAAGTCAGTAATTTTGTCCTTGTACTATGGTATCATTCTGGGTGATGGCAGGATGCTACTCGGGGTTAGGGTCATACCTGCCTGGGATACAAGATCGGAGAGCTCCTCCATGTCTCTTTTCATGTAGTCCAGGGAGGTATGTCTCAAGTCATTCACACCAACATAGACAATGACAGTGTCATATTTGTACTTAATGTGGAGTGACCTGAGTGCATGTGTTATGTTGTGGATCCTGGCACCTGACAGGCAGCTGACAGTACCTTTCTCCTTGTTTAGTCTAGTGAGTGGAACATCAGTGTGCCTGACTATAGAGTCACCTATGACTAGAATGTTGGGTACGTTGTTATGCCTTATGGGCTGTGGTTGAGTGGCACACTGAGTTTGTGGGATATGTGTCATTTGTGTTGTGTTGGGGGGGTGGAGTTTGCTTGCGTTTATGCTTTGGATGTCCATGATGCTTAGGCAGGTTTTTATTGAGAGCCTCCGCGAATGTAGTGTTTCTATGTGTGTGTTTTGGTGGTGTAGGTTTTGATGGACTATGTGATGGGTGTGGTGTGGTGCAAGTGTTTACCTTCTCCTCTTGACTGTCTAGTCCTGTCTTGGGTGAAGAGAGCTTTGCTTCCAGTTTGGCTATATAAGTGCATCTCTCACAGGTTGTAGTGTTGGGTGGTAGGAGGAGAGGGTTGTCTGTGTACATGAGGCAATTGCTGCATTGCCCCAAGATGCCCAGATTCATCAGGTAGACAGGAGAAATCACTGGGAGCTGACCCTTAGACATGCCTGGATAAGTGCTTATTTATTCAGTACTAAAAACTGGTTTCCACTAGACAAGTGAGGAAAGTTTAGTGCTGTAGTAATTTGCAGCTTATGTAGTGCTTACAATGAGTTCTGAACAAGTGCTGAGTTCAAAGAAACAGATTTGAGTGCTGAAACTAGAAAACTGGCTAGTTATAAGAAAAAAAAACTAAGCTAGAAGGCTTCCCTCAAACACATAAGGGCTTGGGGGCTCAGAAGCCTACAAACAGTCTATACCACTTAACAGGAAAGGCAGGAAACAAGGTTAATTTTTTTTCTGTTTCCCAGATGCTCTCTTTGTACACAGTAGGAGTGCCTGAACTCAGAATATGATCTCACTGCACTCAGTTGAGTGAGCAAATGAGATGGGCGCAGAAGGAGTATCCAAACACAAATTTACAAGAGGGGCGGGCAGTTTCAAGGCCACTAAGATTAACACCAAAACAAAAACAGGGAGGGTGGGTGGGACTAACTGAAGAGCAGAGTCAAAACTTCCAGTTCAGTTAATATTCCTGCAACACAGTTAAATCAATTTAAATACTGTATGATTTGAAAAAAAAGTGCAGATAAAGGTACTTAAATTCTCTTATACATCCAGTTGAATACAGCTAGATCTTAGCCGGTCAAAGCTGAGGTTTTAAGCAGAAAATATTTCAAACTGTACCACTTAAATAGGCAAGGACAGGAAATCAAAGAATGTGGCTACCCCCACACCTGCAATTACTAAGCTTCAAAAGGACAGTTAAGGTTAATCATCTCTGAACTGAGGGGGGTGGAGCGGGGAACTGATCCTATTATTTAATGGGTAAAATAAAACATTTCAGAGATTTACTGAAAAGGCTCATACAGATTCTGCTACAGTTTGCTGTGAAGAAAAGGTTAGTTTGCTTTTTATTTGCTGTTTTTTGTATTACTTTATTGCCTTTTTCTATTTTGTAATCTGCAATTTGTTTTCTTTACACTGTGTTTTACTTGTATTCTGCTTTTAACTACAAACAAAATTTTGAAAAGAGGCCACGGCGCTGTCTCTTGAGAGTCAGACAGAAATTAGAAGAGATGAATTAAGGAGTCACACATAAGCTACAAGAGGTCAGCTAAGGTTAATCATATGTGAATTGCGGGGGTGGAACTAGGAACTAAACCACTAAACCTATCTAAGGGATAAAATAAAACATTTCAGAGCTTTACTGGAACGGCTCACCAAGATTCTGCTACAGTTTACTGTGAGGGAAACGTTAGTTTGTTTTTAATTTCTTGTGTTTTCTATTACTTTATTGCCTTTTTCTATTTTGTATACTGTGCTTTGTTTTCTTTACACTGTGTTTTACTTGTGTTCTGCTTTTAACTGCATACTAAAGCTTGAAAAGCAATCAGATTCTGCTAAAGTTTGCTGTGAGGGAAAGGTAAGTTTCCATTTTATTTGTTGTGTTTTGTATTACTTTATTGCCTTTTTCTATTTTGTATACTTCGAATTGTTTTCTTTACATTGTGCTTTACTTGTATTCTCCTTTTAACTGCGTATTAAAACTTAAAAAGAGACCACAGCTCTGTCTCTTGTGAGTCAGTGAGAAATTCAAAGAGGTCAGTTAGGGAGTCACACCCAAGCTACAACTGGTCAGCTAAGGTTAATCATCTATGAACTGACGGGGTGGAGCTTGGAACTAAACCCTCTGTTTAAGGGGTAAAATAAAACATTTCAGAGCTTTACTGGAAAGGCTCACCCAGATTCTGCTACAGTTTGCTATGAAGGAAAGGTTAGTTTGATTTTTAATTGTGGGGTTTTGTATTACTTTATTGCATTTTTCTATTTTGTATACTGTGATTTGTTTTCTTTATACTGTTTTAATTGTATTCTGCTTTTAACTGCATACTAAAACTTGAAAAGAGACCACAGCTCTGTCTCTTGTGAGTCAGACAGAAATAAGAAGAGGTCAAATAATGAGTCATACATAAGCTACAATAGGTCAGCACAGGTTAATCATCTTTGAACTGAAGGGGTGGAGCTAGGAACTAAACCTTCTGTTTAAGGAGTAAAATAAAACATTTCAGAGCTTTACTGGAAAGGCTCACCCAAATTCTGCTACCGTTAACTGTGAGGGAAAGATTAGTTTGCTTTGTATTTTTTGTGTTTTGTATTACTTTACTGCCTTTTTCTATTTTATATATTGTGGTTTGCTTTCTTTATAGTCTGTTTTACTTATATTCTGCTTTTAACTACATACTAAAAACTGGAAAGAGAGTACAGCTCTGTCTCCTGTGGGCCAGACAGAAATTAGTAGAGGTCAATTATGGATTCACACATAAGATACAACAGGTCAGCTAAGGTTAATCATCCTTGAACTGAGGGGGTGGAGATAGGAACTAAAGCTTCTATTTAAGTGATAAAATAAAACATTTCAGAGCTTTACTGGAAAGGCTCGCCCAGATTATGCTGCAGTTTGCCATGAGGGAAAGGTTAGTTTATTTATATTTGTTGTGTTTTGTATTACTTTATTACCTTTTTCGATTTTGTATACTGTGCTTTGTTTTCTTTACACCATGTTTTACTTGCATTCTCCTTTTAACTGCATACAAAAACTTGAAAGGACACCACAGCTTTGTCTCTTGTGCGTCAGACAGAAATTAGAAAAGGTCAATTAAGGAGTCACACATGATCAACAACAGGTCAGCAAAGGTTAATCATCTGTGAACTGAAGGGTAGAGATAGGAACTAAACCTTCTATTTAAGGGGTAAAATAAAACATTTCAGAATTTTACTGGAAAGGCTTTCCCAGATTCTGCTACAGTTAGCTTTGAGGGAAGGGTAAGTGTGTTTTTTATTTGTTGTGTTTTGTATTCCTTTATTGTTTTTTTTCTATTTTGTATAGTGTGATTTCTTTTCTTTACATTGTGTTTTACTTGTATTCTCCTTTTAACTGCACACTAAAACATGAAAAGAGACTACAGCTCTCTCTTTTCTGAGTCAGTTAGAACTTAAAATAGGTCAATTATGGAGTCACAGATAAGCTAGTACAGGTCAGCTAAGGTTAATCATTTGTGAAGTGACGGGGTGGAGGTAGGATCTAAACCTTCTACTTAAGGGATAAAATAACACATCTAAGAGCTTTACTGGAAAGGCTCACCAAGATTCTGCTACAGTTTGCTGTGAGGGAAATGTTAGTTTGTTTTGAATTTTTTGTGTTTTGAATTACTTTACTGCCTTTTTCTATTTTGTATATCGTGGTTTGTTTTCTTTACACTGTGTTTTACATATATTCTGCTTTTAACTACATACTAAAAACTGGAAATAGACTACAGCTTTGTCTCTTGTGAGCCAGATAGAAATTAGAAGAGGTCACTTAAGGAGTCACACATAATCAACAACAGGTCAGCAAAGGTTAATCATCTGCGAACTGAAGGGTAGAGATAGGAACTAAACCTTCTATTTAAGGGGTAAAATAAAACATTTTAGAGCTTTACTGGAAAGGCTTTCACAGATTCTGCTACAGTTAGCTTTGAAGGAAGGGTAAGTGTGTTTTTTATTTGTTGTGTTTTGTATTCCTTTATTGCTTTTTTCTACTTTGTATAGTGTGATTTATTTTCGTTACATTGTGTTTTACTTGTATTCTCCTTTTAACTGCATACTAAAACATGAAAAGAGACTACAGCTCTCTCTTTTCTGAGTCAGTCAGAAATTAAAAGAAGTCAATTATGGAGTCAAAGATAAGCTAATACAGGTCAACTAAGGTTAATCATTTGTGAACTGACAGAGAGGTAGGATCTAAACCTTCTACTTAAGGGATAAAATAACACTTTTAAGAGCTTTACTGGAAAGGCTCACCAAGATTCTGCTGCAGTTTGCTGTGAGGGAAATGTTTGTTTTGTATTTTTTGTGTTTTGTATTACTTTACTGCCTTTTTCTATTTTGTATATCGTGGTTTGTTTTCTTTACACTCTGTTTTACATATATTCTGCTTTTCATTACATACTAAAAACTGGAAATAGACTACAGCTTTGTCTCTTGTGAGCCAGACAGAAATTAGAAGAGGTCACTTAAGGAGTCACACATAAGCTACAACACGTCAGCTAAGGTTAATCATCTGTGAACTGAGGGGGTGGAGCTAGGAACAAAAGCTTCTATTTAAGCAATAAAATAAAACATTTCAGAGCATTACTGAAAAGGCTCACCCAGATTATGCTGTAGTTTGCCGTGAGGGAATGGTTAGTTTCTTTTTATTTGTTGTGTTTTGTATGACTTTATTGCCTTTTTCGATTTTTTATACTGTGCTTTGTTTTCTTTACACCGTGTTTTACTTGTATTCTGCTTTGAACTTCATACTAAAACTTGAAAGGACACCACAGCTTTGTCTCTTGTGTGTCAGACAGAAATTAGAAAAGGTCAATTAAGGAGTCACACATAAGCTACAACTGGTCAGCTAAGGTTAATCATCTGTGAAATGAGGGTGTGGAGCTAGGAACTAAACCTTTTATTTAAGGGGTAAAATAAAACACTTCACAGCTTTCCGGAAAAGGCTCACTCAGATTGTGCTACATTTTGCTGTGAGGGAAACGTTAGTTTGCTGTTTATTTGTTGTGTTTTCTATTACTTTATTTATTTTGTATACTATTTGTTTTCTTTACACTGTGATTTACTTGTATTCTGCTTTTAACTGCATAATAAAACTTGAAAAGAGACCACAGCTCTGTCTCTTGTGAGTCAGACAGAAATTAGAAGAGGTCAATTGAGTCACACATAAGCTACAACAGGTCAGCTAATGATAATCATCCGTGAAATGAGGGTGTGGTGCTAGGAACTAAAGATTCCATTTAAGGGTTAAAACAAAACATTTCAGAGCTTTACTGGAAAGGCTTACCCAGATTCTGCTACAGTTAGCTTTGAAGGAAGGGTACGTTTGCTTTTTATTTGTTGTGTCTTGTATTACTTTATAGCTTTACTGTGATTTGTTTTCTTTACATTGTGTTTTACTTGTATTCTCCTATTAACTGCTTACTAAAACATGAAAAGAGACCACAGCTCTGTCTATTCTGAGTCAGTCAGAAATTAAAAGAGGTCAATTAAGGAGTCACACATAAGCTACAACCGGTCAGCTAAGGTTAATCATTTGTGAACTGACGGGGTGGAGCTACGATCTAAACCTTCTATTTACGGAATAAAATAAAACATTTCAGAGCTTTACTGGAAAGGCTCACCAAGATTATGCTACAGTTTGCTGTGACAGGAAACATTAATTTGGCTTTTATTTCTTGTGTTTTGTATTACTTTATTGCCTTTTTCTATTTTGTATACTGTGCTTTGTTTTCTGTACACTGTGTTTTACTTGTATTCTGCTTTTAACTGCATACTAGAACTTGAAAAGACAGCACAGCTCTGTCTCTTGTAAGTCAGACAGAAATTAGGAGAGGTCAAGTAAGGAGTCACACATAAGCTACAAGAGGTCAGCTAAGGTTAGTCATCTGTGAACTGAGGGGGTGGACCTGGGAACTAAACCTTCAATTTAAGGGGTAAAATAAAACATTTCAGAGCTTTATCAGAAAGGCTCACCCAGATTCTGCTATTGTGAGGGAAAGGTTAGTTTGCTTTTTATTTGTTGTGATTTGTATTACTTTATTGCCTTTTTCTATTTTGTATATTGTGATTTGTTTTCTTTACACTGTGTTTTACTTGTATTCTGCTTTGAACTTCATACTAAAACTTGAAAGGACACCAAAGCTTTGTCTCTTGTGTGTCAGACGGAAATTAGAAAAGGTCAATTAAGGAGTCACACATAAGCTACAACTGGTCAGCTAAGGTTAATCATCTGTGAACTGACGGGGTGGAGCTACGATCTAAACCTTCTATTTATGGAATAAAATAAAACATTTCAGAGCTTTACTGGAAAGGCTCACCAAGATTATGCTACAGTTTGCTGTGAGAGAAACGTTAGTTTGGCTTTTATTTCTTGTGTTTTGTATTACTTTATTGCCTTTTTCTATTTTGTAATTTTGACAACTGTTTAGATTTGGGGTCTTTTTAGAGC
>NC_056728.1:910753683-910796183 GCF_019279795.1 Protopterus annectens
TTTTCCCTCCTGTATCTCTCACCATCCCCACAATTATATTACTACCCGCAACCACAAAAATTTTAACCCAACAACCTTTTCAGATTCTGTAAAAGCAATTAACTGGAACAATCTAAGGACATTATCCTTAGAAGACGCAGTTTCCCACTTTAACTCTACATTCTTAAAAATACTAGATTCCCAAGCCCCCTTAAGGACAAAGAGAATAAAAAATAATTCTGCCCCCTGGCTTACCAAAAACACATTAGCAACCATGCGCCTTAGAGATAAAGCCTGGGCACTTTATCAGAAAAGAAAGACCCCTGAATCCCACATTGAATACAGAACCCTTCGAAACAAAGTAAAAAAGCTTACTATCTCTGACAGACAAAATTACTTATTTACCCTCCAAAACAATAATAAAACAAATCCACAGAAATTCTGGAAAGGAATCTCTACCCTCCTTAACCCCAGCAAACCATTCACCCCTACCCCTGACCCAAATGCCCCAGATTTAGACTTGGCTACTCAATTTAACTCCTTCTTCATTGAATCTATTAGCAAACTAACTTCCTCTTTTCCTACTTCCACCTTACCATCCAATACCCCCCACCCTCTCCTGCCAACAACCCACCCTGCACTTCTCCTCCTCCCCATTCCCATCTACTCACTCTATATCCCCCAACTCTTCTCCTACCCTAACTTCCTCATCATCCTTACCAGCATCAAATACTCTCTCTCTCCACTCTGCTCTAGTCTCATTAAAACCTATACCCATTTCCACAATAAAGAAACTACTTCAAAAATTGAAGCCCGGCACTAATGCACCTGATAACATCCCCTCATACTTCCTAAGCATAGCTGCTGAGGCAATTGCCTATCCCATAAGCATTCTCATCAACCGCTCGATCCTGGAATGTACAGTGCCCCAACTCTGGAAACAAGCCTTTATCATCCCTCTGCATAAAGGCGGTAATAACTGCAATGTTAACTTCTGTCCCATTGCTATCCTGTCCCCCATGTCTAAGCTTCTAGAAAAATGTGTCCAACTTCAACTACTACCACATCTTTTAGAGAATAACCTTCTTACACCTACACAACACGGCTTTAGGCCAAATCATAGCACCATGACAGCCCTCCTCTCCTATCTTGAAACCGTAAATAAAGCATGTGATTCTGGCCAAATTGTCTCTACCCTTCTACTTGACCTCTCTAAGGCCTTTGATACTATCTCACACAGTCTGCTCTTAACTAAACTTTCCAAACTTAACCTTTCTCCCTCCTCTGTGAACTGGTTCTCCAGCTACTTATCAAACAGATACCAAGCTGTAAAATGGAAAAAAGGCCACTTCCTCTTTTCTTAGTACCCCCACCGGAGTTCCCCAAGGCTCCATACTTGGTCCTCTTCTCTTTAACATATTTATAAATGATTTTCATAAATCTATCCCATTCTCTAACATCATCCAATATGCTGACGATTCTACCATTATCTGCTCTGCCACATCTACCCCTAAGCTTCAAAAGCTCACGCAAGAAGCTTTATCAATTACAGAGCATTGGATGGAAATAAACCACCTAGCTCTCAATGCCTCCAAAACTAAACTCATGGTATTTACCCCCTCTAAAACTACTCCCTTCGATACAAACACATTCTTGATTACTAGTCAAAACAACTCAGTCCTAGAACTGGTGTCTGAAACTAAGTTACTTGGTGTCCAAATTGATAACCAGCTTAATTTCAACTCCCATCTACAACTAAATATTAAAAAAACCCACCAAAAGCTAGGTATGCTCTACCGTCAAAATCAATACCTCACAAAGACCTCTAAAATTGCTATCTCTTCTTCCTTTCTTATTCCCTCCCTTCTCTATGGGTCTCCTCTCCTAACTAATCTTCAGTCCTCTCTAAAGAAACAACTTTCCTCTTGCTACAACAAAATCGCCAAGTTCGCTAACGGTCACAGGTCCTCCAACCACCACTGTTCCTCTCTCCAAAAACTAAATTGGCTTGAACTTCCACATCAGCTCAATTACATTCAGCTTACCCTAGCCCACAAGCTCATTAACAACCCCTCTCTTTGTCCCTCCCTGTCTTCTGCTTTTAAGATGCACCTACCTGACAGAGTCTTAAGGTCAAACAATCAATACATATTAGAAGTACATAAACCAACACGTAACCCAGGCAAAAACCTACTATCCTTTAACCTAGCTCGTCTTTGGAACTCACTCCCACCATCCATTCGTACCATCTCTAATCACTACATGTTCAAAAAATCTCTTCACACACATCTTAAGTTCCAATGGGAATGCTCTTGTTCCCACCCATCATAAAAATATGGTACTCTTCATCTTCCATTCATATGCTATTCAACTATGCCTACATAACTAATTACTCTCTACATAATAGCTACACTATACAACAAAGCAATTCTACCTCTTTAAAGCCCTAACACACCTCACATTTATTTTACTTTATTTCTATAAGATTGCATTGTTGAATGTACCTCAAATGCGAATTCAATGACTGTATTCTTTTTTACATTTGTATAAGTATCTTTAGTAATCTACTGTTTGTACCTTGTCTGTTCATTTGCTTTTAGAGCTTTTTCTATTGTATGTACCTAGTCTGTATGTCTGTTTTTTTGGAGCTTTTCTCCCCAGGACTCCATTGAAAACAGGTTCTTTTAGGCCCAATGGACTATCCTGGTAAACCAACTGCAAATAAATAAATAAATAAAATACTAAAACTTGAAAAGAGACCACAGTTTGGTGTCTTGGGAGTCAGACAGAAATTAGAAGAGGTCAATTAAGGAGTCACACATAAGCTTCAAAAGGACAGTTAAGGTTAATTATCTGTGAACTGAGGGGGTGGAGCTGGGAACTAAACCTTCTATTTAATGGGTAAAATAAAATATTTCAGAGCATTACTGGAAAGGCTCACCCAGATTCTGCTATAGGTTACTGTGAAAGAAAGGGTTGTTTCCTTTTTATTTGTTCTGTTTTGTATTACTTTATTGCCTTTTTTCTATTTTGTATACTGTGATTTGTTTTCTTTACACTGTGTTTTACTTGTATTCTGCTTTTTAATGCATACTAAAACTTGAAAGGAGACCACAGCTCAGTCCCTTGTGAGTCAGACAGAAAACAGATGATGTCTATTATGGAGTCACACATAAGCTACAAAAGGTCAGCTAAGGTTAATCATCTGTGAACTGAGGGGTGGAGCTAGGAACTAAACCTTCTATTTTAGGAGTAACATAAAACATTTCTAAGCTTCACTGGAAAGACTCACTCAGATTCTGCTACAGTTTGTTGTGAGGGAAAGGTTAGTTTGCTTTTTATTTGTTGTGTTTTGCATTACTTTATTGCCTTTTTCTATTTTGTATACTGTGCTTTGTTTTCTTTACACTGCATTATAATTGTATTCTGCTTTTAACTGCATACTAAAACTTGAAAAGAGACCACAGCCCTGTCCCTTGTGAGTCAAACAGAAATTAGAAAAGGTAAATTAAGGAGTCACACATAAGCTACTAATGGTCAGCTAAGGTTAATTGTCTGTGAACTGAGGGGTGCAGCTAGGAACTAACCCTTCTGTTCAAGGGGTAAAATAAAACATTTCAGAGCTTTACTGGAAAAGCTCACCCAGATTCTGCTACAGTTTGCTGCGTGGGAAAGGTTAGTTTGCTTTTTATTTGTGGTGTTTTGTATTAGTTTATTGTCTTTTTCTATTTTGAATACTGTGATTTGTTTTCTTTACACTGTGTTTTAATTGTATTCTGCTTTTAACTGCATACTAAAACTTTAAAAGAGACCACAGCTCTGTCTCTTGTGAGTCAGAAAGGAATTAGAAGAGGTCAAATAAGGAGTCACACATAAGCTACAACAGGTCAGCACAGGTTAATCATCTTTGAACTGAGGGGGTGGAGCTACGAAATAAACCTTCTATTTAACGGGTAAAATAAAACATTTCAGAGCTTTACTGGAAAGGCTCACCTAGATTCTGCTACAGTTTGCTGTGAGAGAAATGTTAGTTTGCTTTTTATTTGTTGTGTTTTTGCTTTACTTTATTTCCTTTTTCTTTTTTGTATACTGTTTTTTACACTGTGTTTTACTTAGATTCTGCTTTCAACTGCATACTAAAACTTGAAAAAAGACCACAGCTCTGTGTCTTGTGAGTCATACAAAAACTAGCAGAGGTCAATTAAGGAGTCACACACAAGCTACAGCAGGTCAGCTAACACATCTGTGAACTGATGGGTGGAGCTAGGAACTAAACCTTCTATTTAAGGGGTAAAATAAAACATTTCAAAGATTTACTGAAAAGGCTCACCTAGATTTTGCTACAGTTTGCTTTTTATTTGTTGTGTTTTACATTACTTTATTGCCATTTTCTATTTTGTATACCATGATTTATTTTCTTTACACACTGCTATACTTATATTCTGCTTTTAACTGCATACTAAAACTTGAAAAGAGACTGCAGCTCTGTCCCTTGTGAGTCAGACAGAAATTAGAAGAGGCCAATTAAGGAGTCACACATAAGGTACAACAGGACTGCTAAGGTTAATCATCTGTGAACTGAGGGGTGGAGCTAGCAACTAATCCTTCTATTTAAGGGGTAAAATAAAATGTTTTAGAGATTGACTGGAAAAGCTCATGCATATTCTGCTACAGTTTGCTGTGAGGGAAAGGTTAGTTTGCTTTTTATTTGTTCTGTTTTGTAATACTTTATTGCCTTTTTCTATTTTGTATACTGTGATTTGTTTTCTTTACAGTGTTTTACTTGTATTCTGTTTTTAAATGCATACTAAATCTTGAAAGGAGACCACAGCTCTGTCCCTTGTGAGTCAGACAGAAAATAGAAGAGGTCAATTATGGAGTCACACATAAGCTACAAAAGATCAGCTAAGGTTAATCATCTGTGAACTCAGGGGGTGGAGCTAGGAATTAAGCCTTCTATTTAAGTGGTAAAATAAAATGTTTCAGAGCTTTACTGGAAAGGCTCACCCAGATTTTGCTACAGTTTGCTGAAAGGGAAAGGTTAATTTGCTTTTTATTTGTTCTGTTTTGTATTACTTTATTGCCTTTTTCTATTTTGTATACTGTGATTTGTTTTCTTTACACTGTGTTTTATGTGTATTCTGCTTTTAACTGTATACTAAAACTTGAAAAGAGCCAACACCTCTGTCCCTTGGGAGTCAGAGAGAAGTTAAAGGAGTCAATTAAGGAGTCACACATAAGCTACAAAAGGTCAGCTAAGGTTAATCATTTGTGAACTGAGGGGTGGAGCTAGGAACTAAACCTTCTATTAAAGGGGTAAAATAAAATGTTTCAGACCTTTACTGGAAAGGCTCACACAGATTCTGCTACTGTTTGCTGTGAGGGAAAGGATAGCTTGCTTTTTATATGTTCTGTTTTGCATTACTTTATTGCATTTTTCTTATTTGTATACTGTGATTTGTTTTCTTTACACTGTGTTATACTTGTATTCTGCTTTTAACTGCATACTAAAACTTGAAAAGAGACCACTGCACTGTCCCTTGTGAGTCAGACAGAAATTAGAAGAGGTCAATTATGGAGTCACACATAAGCTACAAGAGGTCAGCTAAGGTTAATCATTTGTGAACTGAGGGGTGGAGCTAGGAACTAAGCTTTTTATTTAAGGGGTAAAATAAAATGGTTCAGAGCTTCATGGAAAGGCTCACCCAGATTATGTTACAGTTTGCAGTGAGGGAAAGGATAGTTTGCTTTTTATTTATGTTTTGTGTGACTTTATTACATTTTTCTATTTTGTACATTGTGATTTGTTTTCTTTACATTGTTTTACTTGTATTCTGCTTTTAAATGTATCCTAAAACTCGAAAGGAGACCACAGCTCTGTCCCTTGTGAGTCAGAATAAAAAATAGAAGAGGTCAGTTATGCAGTCACACATAAGCTACAAAAGGTCAGCTAAGGTTAATCATCTGTGAACTGAGAGGGTGGAGCTAGGAACTAAACCTTTTATTTAAGGGGTAAAATAAAACATTTCAAAGCTTCACTGGAAAGGCTCACCCAGATTCTGCTACAGTTTGCTGTGAGGGAAAAGATAGTTTGGTTTTTATTTTTTGTGTTTTGTATTACTTTATTGCCTTTTTCTATTTTGTATACCATAGTGTGTGTGTTTTTTACACTGTATTTTACTTGTATTCTGTTCTAAACTGCATACTATAACTTAAAAAGAGACCACAGCTCTGTCTCTTGTGAGTCAGACAGAAATTAGAAGAGGTCAGTTAAGGAGCCACACATAACCTATAACAGGTCAGCTAAGGTTAATCATATGTGAACTGAGGGGGTAGAACTAGGAACTTAACCTTCTATTTAAGGGGTAAAGTAAAACATTTCAGAGCTTTACTGGAAAGTCTCACCCAGATTCTTCTACAGTTTGCTGTAAGGGAAGGGTTAGTTAGCTTTTTATTTGTTGTGTTGTGTATTACTTTATTCCCTTTTTCTACTTTTTATACTGTGATTTGTTTTCTTTACACTGTGTTTTACTTGTATTCTGCTTTTAACTGCATACTAAAACTTGAAGAGAGACCACAGCTCTGTCTCTTTTGAGTCAGACAGAAATTAGAAGAGGTCAATTAAGAAGTCACACATAAGCTACAAAAGGTCAGCTAAGGTTAATCATCTGTGAACTGAGGGTTGGAGCTAGAAACTAAGCCTTCTATTTAAGGGGTAAAATAAAACATTTCAGAGCATTAGTGGAAAGGCTCACACAGATTATGCTGCTGTTTGCAGTGAGGGAAAGGTTAGTTTGCTTTTTATTTGTTCTGTTTTGTATTACTTTATTGCCTTTTTCTATTTTGTATACTTCGATTTGTTTTCTTTACATGTGTTTTATTTGTATTCTACTTTTAAATGCATACCAAAACCTGAAAGGAGACCACAGCTCTGTCCCTTGTGAGTCAGACAGAAAAAAATGAGATCAATTATGGAGTCACACATAAGCTACAAAAGGTCATCTAAGGTTTATCATCTGTGAATTGAGGGGGTGGAGCTATGAACTAAACCTTCTATTTTAGGGGTAAAATAAAACATTTCAAAGCTTCACTGGAAAAGCTCACACATATTCTGCTACAGTTTACTGTGAGGGAAAGGTTAGTTAGCTTTTTATTTGTTGTGTTGTGTATTACTTTATTGTCTTCTTCTACTTTTTATACTGTGATTTGTTTTCTTTACACTGTGTTATACTTGTATTCTGCTTTTAACTGCATACTAAAACTTGAAAAAAGACCACAGCTCTGTGTCTTGTGAGTCATACAGAAACTAGCAGAGGTCAATGAAGGAGTCAAACACAAGCTACAATAGCACAGCTAAGGTTAAACATATGTGAACTGAGGGGTGGACCTAGGAACTAAACCTTCTATTTAAGTGGTAAAATAAAACATTTCAAAGCTTCACTGGAAAGACTCACTCAGATTTTGTTACAGTTTGCTGTGAGGGAAATGTTAGTTTGCTTTTTGATTGTTGTCTTGCATTACTTTATTGCCTTTTTCTATTTTGTATAATGTGATTTGTTTTCTTTAAACAGTGTTATACTTGTATTCTGCTTTTTAATGCATACAAAAACTTGAAAGGAGACTACAGCTCAGTCCCTTGTGAGTCAGACAGAAAACAGAAGATGTCTATTATGGAGTCACAAATAAGCTACAAAGGGTCAGCTAAGGTTAATCATCTGTGAACTGAGGGGGTGGAGCTAGGAACTAAACCTTCTATTTAAGGGGTAAAATAAAACATTTCAAAGCTTCACTGCAAAGGCTCACCCAGATTCTCCTACAGTTTGCTGTGAGGGAAAGGTTAGTTTGCATTTTATTTGTTGTGTTTTGCATTACTTGATTTCCTTTTTCTATTTTGTATACTGTGCTTTGTTTTCTTTACACTGTGTTATACTATTATTCTGCTTTTAACTGCATACTAAAACTTGAAAAGTTAACTGCATACTAAAACTTGAAAAGTGACCACAGCTCTGTCCCTTGTGAGTGAGACAGAAATTAGAAGAGGTCACTTAAGGAGTCACACATAACATACAACAGGTCAGCTAGGGTTAATCATCTGTGAATTGAGGGGGTAGAACTAGGAACTAAACCTTCCATTAAGGGGTAAAATAAAATATTTCAGAGCTTTACTCGAAAGTGTCACCCAGATTCTGCTACAGTTTATTGTGAGGGAAAGGTCAGTTAGCTTTTTATTTGTTGTGTTGTGTACTACATTATTGACTTTTTCTACTTTTTATACTGTGATTTGTTTTCTTTACACTGTGTTTTACTTGTATTCTGCTTTTAACTGCATACCAAAACTTGAAGAGAGACCACAGCTCTGTCTCTTGTGAGTCAGACAGAAATTAGAATATGTCAATTAAGGAGTCACAAATAAGCTGCAACAGGTCAGCTAAGGCGAATCATCTGTGAATTGAGGGGGTGGAGCTAGGAACTAAACGTTCTATTTAAGAGGTAAAAAAAAACATTTCAGAGCTTTACTGGAAAGGCTCACCTAGATTCTGCTACAGTTTGTTGTGAGGAAAATGTTAGTTTGTTTTTTATTTGATGTGTTTGGAATTATTTTATTACATTTTTCTATTTTGTATACTGTGATTTGTTTTCTTTACACATTGCTATACTTGTATTCTGCTTTTAACCTGCATACTAAAACTTGAAAGAGACCGCAGCTCTGTTCCTTGTGAGTCTGACAGAAATTAGAAGAGGCCAATTAAGGAGTCACACATAAGCTACAAAAGGTCAGCTAAGGTTCATCATCTGTGAACTGAGGGGGTGGAGCTAGGAACTAAACCTTCTATTTAAGTGGTAAAGTAAAACATTTCAAAGCTTCAGTGGAAAGGCTCACACAGATTCTGCTACAGTTTGCTGTGATGGAATGGTTAGTTTGCTTTTTTCTGTTGTGTATTGCTTTTCTTTATTTCCTTTTTTCTAGTTTAAATAATGTGCTTTGTTTTATTTAGTGTGTTATACTTGTATTCTGCTTTTAACTGCATACTAAAACTTGAAAAGAGACCACAACTCTGTCCCTTTTGAGTCATACAGAAATTAGAAGAGGTTAATTAAGGAGTCATGCATAAGCTACAAAAGGTCAGCTAAGGATAATCATCTGTGAACTGAGGGGTGGAGCTAGGAACTAAGCCTTCTATTTAAGGGGTAAAAAAAAATTTCTGAGCTTTACTGGAAAGACACACCCAGATTTTGCTACAGTGTGCTGTGAGGGAAATGTTGGTTTGTTTTGTTCTGTTTTGTATTACTTTATTGCCTTTTTTCCATTTTGTATACTGTGACTTGTTTTCTTTACACTGTGTTCTACTTGTATTCTTTTTTTTTTTTTTTCAATAATAATTCTTTATTTTATTTTTTCCAAACAACTAATACAGTACTACCAACTACTTACAATATGTACATGAATGCTTCCAACAGTTACATAGAATCATTATACATACCTATACACTTCTAAAAAAAAAAATAATGAAGAAAAAAGAACTAGTAACCATATAAGACTTATCTCAATAAAATTCAACAGTTATTCAGTTTTTCCCAGAGAATAGTGGAATGGAACTTTAAGCTAATACAATGTTAAAGATTTGTTCCCATATTTTTGTATTGTTTACATTTTTCTTATGATCACTAATTAGAAATTTATGTGCTAGAATATGTTTGGTGGCTACTATCTTGAAATGTTGCCATGATGTCTGTAAAGGGTTCAACCAATTGGAAGCTATATATACCTTCATCAACAAAAAAATATTGACTAGTATAATATAATTCTTTGGGTTCTTTCAAGTTGGGTGGTGGAATATGTAAAATCGTAAATTCCCAGGAGAGTGTGGAATGTTGATATCCCATTTTTGTAGTTGAAGTTTCAAGGAATTCCAGAGTTTGAAAATACATTTACAACTCAAAACATATGTAGGAGGTCTGTTTGATCTATACAATATGGGCATTTTGGTGAGTTCTTTGAGTTAAATTTGTGTAGAGTGAGACGCGTATAATATGCGTTATTAAATATCATCAATTGGGTAAATAATAGCTTCTGAAGGGACACAGATTTTATGGTTAAGTGAATTGCTTTTAGTATTTTACTTTCTTCAATTGTCAACAATTTCTCTCTCCAGTATTTGGAAATTAATATTTGATTATTATATTTTATTTCTTTAATCAAACCATATGCTGCAGTTATATATTTACATTCCTGTGTAAGGGTTTGCCTTCTACTTGTATTCTGCTTTTAAATGCATACTAAAACTTGAAAGGAGACCACAGCTCTGTCTTTTTTTGAGTGAAAAAAAATCAATAATGTTAATTATGGAGTCACACATAAGCTACAAAAGTTCAGCTAAGGTTAATATTCTGTGAACTGAGGGGTGCAGCTAGGAACTAAGCCTTCTATTTAAGGGGTAAAACAAAAATTTCAAAGCTTCACTAGAAAGGCTCACCCAGATTCTACTACAGTTTGCTGTGAGGGAAAGGTTAGTTTGCTTTTCATTTGTTGTGTTTTGTATTAATGTATTGCCTTTTTCTATTTTGTATACTGTGGTTTGTTTTCTTTACACTGTGTTTTACTGGTATTGCATTCTAAATGGCATACTAAAACTTAAAAAGAGACCACAGCTCTGCCTCTTTTGAGTCAGGCACAAATTAGAAAAGGTCAATTAATGAGTCACACATAACCTACAACAGGTCAGCTAGGGTTAATCATCTGTTAACTGATGGGGTAGAACTAGAAACTAAACCTTTTATTTAAGGAGTACAATAAAACATTTCAGAGCTTTACTAGAAAGTCTCACCCAGATTCTGCTATAGTTTGCTGTGAGGGAAAGGTTAGTTTGCTTTTTATTTTGTTGTATTTTGCATTACTTTATTGCCTTTTTCTATTTTGTATAATGTGATTTGTTTTCTTTACACAGTGTTATACTTGTAGTCTGATTTTAACTGCATGCTAAAACTCGAAGACAGACCACAGCTCTGTCTCTTGTGAGTCAGACAGAAGGTAGAATAGGTCAATTATGGAGTCACACATAAGCCACAACAGGTCAGCTAAGGTTAATCATCTGTGAATTGAGGGGGTGGAGCTAGGAACTAAACTTTCTATTTAAGGGGTAAAACAAAACATTTCAGAGCTTTACTGGAAAGGCTCACCTAGATGCTGCTACAGTTTGCTGTGAGGGAAAGGTTTGTTTGCTTTTTATTTGTTGTGTTTTGCATTACTTTATTGCCTTTTTCTAGTTTGTATACTGTGATTTGTTTTCTTTACACAGTGTTATACTTGTATTCTGCTTTTAACTACATACTAAACATGAAAAAGACCGCAGCTCTCTCCCTTGTGAGTCAGACAGAAATTAGAAGAGGCCAATTAAGGAGTCACACATAAACTACAAAAGATCAGCTAAGGTTAATCATCTGTGAACTGAGGGGTGGAGCTAGGAACCAAGCCTTATATTTAAGGGGTAAAATAAAAAGTTTCCGAGCTTTACTGGAAAGGCTCAGCCAGATTCTGCTACAGTTTGCTATGAGGGACGTTAGTTTACTTTTCATTTGTTCTATTTTGTATTACTTTATTGCTTTTTTCTATTTTGTATACTGTGATTTGTTTTCTTTACACTGTGTTTTACTTGTATTCTGCTTTTCAATGCATACATAAAGTTGAAAGGAGACCACAGCTCTGTCCCTTGTGAGTCAGACAGAAAATAGAAGAGGTAAATTATGGAGTCACACATAAGCTATAAACGGTAAGCTGAGGTTTATCATCTCTGATCAGAGGAGGTGGAGCTAGAAACTAAACCTTCTATTTAAGGGGTAAAATAAAACATTTCAAAGCTTCTTTGGAAAGGCTCACACAGATTCTGTTACAGTTTGCTGCGAGGGAAAGGTTAGTTTGCTTTTTATTTGTTCTGTTTTGTATTACTTTATTGCCTTTTTCTATTTTGTATACTGTGATTTGTTTTATTTATACTGTGTTTTATGTGTATTCTGTTCTAAACAGAATAGTAAAACAAACAGAGACCACAGCTCTGTCTCTTGTGAAACAGACAGAAATTAGAAGAGGTCAATTAAGGACTTACACATAACCTACAAAAGGTCAGCTAGGGTTAATCATCTGTGAACTGAGGGGGTAGAACCAGGAACTAAACCTTCTATTTATGGAGTAAAATAAAACATTTCAGAGCTGTACTGGAAAGTCTCTCCCAGATTCTGTTACAGTTTACTGTGAAGGAAAAGATAGCTTTTTATTTGATGTGTTGTGTATTACTTTATTACATTTTTCTACTTTTTTACTGTGATTTGTTTTCTTTACAATGTGTTTTACTTGTATTCTGCTTTTAATTGCATACAAGATTTGAAAAAAGACCACAGCTCTGTATCTTGTTAGTCATACAGAAACTAGCAGAGGTCAATTAAGGAGTCACTCAAAAGCTACAACAGGACAGCTAAGGTTAAACATCTGTAAACTGAGGGGGTGGACCTAGGAACTAAACCTTCTATTTAAGGGGTAAAATAAAACATTTCAAGGCTTCACTGGAAAGGCTCACCCAGATTCTGCTACAGTTTGCTATGATTGAAACATTAGTTTGCCTTTTATTTGCTGAGTTTTTTATTACTTTCCTGCCTTTTTCTGTTTTCCATACTGTGATTTGTTTGCTTTACACTGCATTTTATTTGTATTCTGCTTTTTAACTGCATACTAAAACTTGATGAGAGACCACAGTTCTGTCTCTTGTGAGTCAGACAGAAATTAGAGTAGGTCAATTAAGGAGTCACACACAAGCCAAACAAAAGGTCAGCTAAGGTTAATAATCTGTGAACTGAGGGGTGGAGCTACGAACTAAGCCTTCTATTTAAGGGGTAAAATAAAATGTTTCAGAGCTTTACTGGAAAGGCTCACAGAGAGTCTCTACATTTGCTGTGAGGGAAAGGTTAGCTTGCTTTTCATTTATGTTTTGTATTACTTTATTGCTTTTTTCTATTTTGTATACTGTGGTTTGTTTTCTTTACACTGTGCTTTACTTGTATTGTGTTCTAAATGGCATACTCAAACTTAAAAAGAGACCACAGTTCTGTCTCTTGTGAGTCAGACACAAATTAGAAGAGGTCAATTAAGAAGTTACACATAACCTACAACAGGTCAGCTAAGGTTAATCATCTGTGATTTGAGGGGTGGAGCTAGGAACTAAACTTTCTATTTAAGGGGTAAAATAAAGCATTTTAGAGCTTTACTGGAAAGGGTCATCTAGATTGTGCTACTGTTTGCGGTGAGGGAAAGGTTAGTTTGTTTTTTATTTGTTGTGTTTTGCATTATTTTATTCCCTTTTTCTATTTTCTATACTGTGATGTGTTTTCCTTACACTGTGTTATACTTGTATTCTGCTGTTAACTGCATACTAAAACTTGAAAACATACAACAGCTCTGTCCCTTGTGAGTCAGATAGAAATTAGGAGTGGTCAATTAAGGAGTCGCACATAAGCTACAAAAGGTAAGCTAAGGATAACAATCTGTGAACTGAGGGTTGGAGTTAAGAACTAAGCCTTCTATTTAAGGGGTAAAATAAAATGTTTCAGAGCTTTACTGGAAATGCTCACACAGATTCTGCTACAGTTTGCTGTGAGGGAAAGGTTATCTTGCTTTTCATTTATGTTTTGTATTACTTTATTGCCTTTTTCTATTTTGTATACTGTGGTTTGTTTTCTTTACACTGTGTTTTACTGGTATTGTGTTCTAAATGGCATACTAAAACTTAAAAAGAGACTACAGCTCTGTCTCTTGTGAGTCAGACACAAATTAGAATAGGTCAATTAAGGAGTCACACATAACCTACAACAGGTCAGCTAGGGTTAATCATCTGTGAACTGACGGGGTAGAAGTAGAAACTAAACTTTCTATTTAAGGGGTACAATAAAATATTTCAGAGCTTTACTGGAAAGTCTCACCCAGATTCTGCTACAGTTTGCTGTGAGGGAAAGGTTAGTTTGCTTTTTATTTATTGTGTTTTGCATTACTTTATTGCCTTTTTCTATTTTGTATAATGTGATTTGTTTTCTTTACACCATTATTTGTTTTCTTTACACCATGTTATACTTGTAGTCTGCTTTTAACTGCATGCTAAAACTCGAAGAGAGACCACAGCTCTGTCTCTTGTGCGTCAGACAGAAAGTAGAATAGGTCAATTAAGGAGTCACACATAAGTCACAACAGGTCAGCTAAGGTTAATCATCTGTGAATTGAGGGGGTGGAGCTAGGAACTAAACTTTCTATTTAAGGGGTAAAACAAAACATTTCAGAGCTTTACTGGAAAGGCTCACCTAGATGCTGCTACAGTTTGCTGTGAGGGGAAAGGTTTGCGTTTTAGTTGTTGTGTTTTGCATTACTTTATTGCCTTTTTCTATTTTGTATACTGTGAGTTGTTTTCTTTACACAGTGTTATACTTGTATTCTGCTTTTAAATGCATACTAAAACTTGAAAGAGACTGCAGCTCTGTCCCTTGTGAGTCAGACAGAAATTAGAAGAGGCCAATTAAGGAGTCACACATAAACTACAAAAGGTCAGCTAAGGTTAATCATCTGTGAACTAAGGGGTGGAGCTAGGAACCAAGCCTTATATTTAAGGGGTAAAATAAAAAGTTTCAGAGCTTTACTGGAAACTTAAGTCAGATTATGCTACAGTTTGTTATGAAGGAAATGTTAGTTTACGTTTCACTTGTTCAATTTTGTATTACTTTATTGCTTTTTTCTATTTTGTATACTGTGCTTTGTTTTCTTTACACTGTGTTTTACTTGTATTCCCCTTTTAAATGCATACTAAAAGTTGAAAGGAGACCACAGCTCTGTCCCTTGTGAGTCAGACAGGAAACAGAAGAGGTAAATTATGGAGTCACACATAAGCTGTAAAAGGTCAGCTGAGGTTTATCATCTCTGATCAGAGGTGGTGGAGCTAGAAACTAAACCTTCTATTTAAGGGGTAAAATAAAACATTTCAACTCTTCACTGGAAAGGCTCACACAGATTTGCTGTGAGGGAAAGGTTAGTTTGCTTTTTATTTGTTCTGTTTGTATTACTTTATTGCCTTTTTCTATTTCGTATACTGTGGTTTGTTTTATTTATACTGTGTTTTATGTGTATTCTGTTCTAAACTGCATAGTAAAACATAAAAAGAGACCACAGCGCTGTCTCTTGTGAAACAGACAGAAATTAGAAGAGGTCAATTAAGGAGTTACACATAATCTACAAAAGGTCAGCTAGGGTTAATCATCTGCGAACTGAGGGGGTAGAACTAGGAACTAAACCTTCTATTTATGGGGTAAAATAAAACATTTCAGAGCTTTACTGGAAAGTCTCACCCAGATTCTCTTACAGTTTACTGTGAAGGAAAAGATAGTTAGCTTTTTATTTGTTGTGTCGTGTATTACTTTATTGCCTTTTTCTACTTTTTTTACTGTGATTTGTTTTCTTTACACTGTCGACACAGCAGGATGACCAATAAACAATATCATACAATGTCTATACGATTGTATTAATTCCAAAAAACGAGGGACGGTGAATACAAATTGGTTTATTCCAAGGTGAAAAAAGACTGATATCACAAACATGAACCCACAATGGAAGTCACAGCAAAAAATGTAGTTAAGCGCTTTCCCCTGGAATCAATCCCAGGCTTCCTCAGAACATTTTAAAATATGCAACCATGTGCTTAAATAACCGCTCGTAATGTCATGTGACCCCCACATCATTTATCACAATAGTTCTTTTAAATAAAGTAAATTACAAACTTTCAATCCATTAAACACCCAAACCCACTATTAAAAAATGTATTATTGCAATAAAAATACAAACATTTATGTTGATCTAATACAATATAATATAATATAAAATATAAGAGACCTGGAAACCACCAGATTTTAATAAATTAAAAAGATGTATATAAAAATGTGTTTGATAAACATTGTTTCTTATGTAACGTCTCAGAACTAATGGTTAAATCAATATTAACCATTCCTAACCAAAACCCTTGATCATAAAACTGAGGGGGTGGAGGTAGGAACTAAACCTTCTATTTAAGGGGTAAATAAAACCTTTTAGAGCTTTTCTGGAAAAGCTCACCCAGATTCTGCTACAGTTTCCTGTGAGGGAAAGTTTAGTTTGCTTTTTATTTGTTCTGTTTTTGTATTACCTCACTGCATTTCTCTATTTTGTATACTGTGATTTGTTTTCTTTACATTGTGTTTTACTTGTATTCTGTTTTTAAATGCATACTAAAACTTGAAAGGAGACCACAGCTCTCTGTCCCTTGTGAGTCAGACAGAAAATAGAAGAGGTCAAATATGGAGTCACACATAAGTTACAAAAGGTCAGCTAAGGTTAATCATCTGTGAACTGAGGGGGTGGAGCTAGGAAATAAACCATCTGTTTAAGGGTTAAAATAAAACATTTCAAAGCTTCACTGGAAAGGCTCATCCAGATTCTGGTACAGTTTGCTCTGAGGGAAAGGTTAGTTTGCTTTTATTTGTTGTGTTTTGCATTACTTGATTTCTTTTTTCTAGTTTGCATACTGTGCTTTGTTTTCTTTACACTGTGTTATACTTGTATTCTGCTTTTAACTGCATACTAAAAGTTGAAAAGAGACCACAGCTCTGTCCCCTGTGAGTAAGAAAGATATTAGAAGAGGTCAATTAAGGAGTTACACATAACCTACAACTGATCAGCTATGGTTAATCATCTGTAAATGGTTGCAGTAGAACTAGGAACTAAACCTTCTATTTAAGGGGTAAAATAAAATATTTTAGAGCTTTACTGGAAAGTCTCACACAGATACTGCTACAGTTTACTTTGAGGGAAAGGTTAGTTAGCTTTTTATTTATTGTGTTGTGTATTACTTTATTGCCTTTTTGTACTTTTTCTACTGTGATTTGATTTCTTTACACTGTGTTTTACTTGTACTCAGCTTTTAACTGCATATTAAAACTTGAAAAAAGACCACAGCTCTGTGTCTTGTGAGTCATACAGAAACTAGCAGACCTAGGAACTAAACCTTCTATTTAAGGGGTAAAATACATTTCAAAGCTTCACTGGAAAGACTCACCCAGATTCTGCTACAGTTTGCTGTGAGGGAAAGGTTAGTTTGTTTTTTATTTGTTGTGTTTTGCATTACTTTATTGCCTTTTTCTATTTTGTATATGGTGATTTGTGTTCTTTACACAGTGTTATACTTGTATTCTGCTTTTAACTGCATGCTAAAACTCGAAAAGAGACCACAGCTTTCTCTCTTGTGAGTCAGACAGAAAGTAGAATAGGTCAATTAAGGAGTCACACATAAGCTACAACAGGTCAGCTAAGGTTAATCATCTGTGAATTGAGGGGGGTGGAGCTAGGAACTAAACTTTCTATTTAAGGGGTAAAGCAAACATTTCAGAGCTTTACTGGAAAGGCTCACCTAGATGTTGCTACAGTTTGCTGTGAGGGAAAGGTTAGTTTGCTTTTTATTTGCTCTGCTTTGTATTACTTTACTGCCTTTTTCTGTTTTGTATACTATGATTTGTTTTGTTTACACTTTGTTTTATTTGTATTCTGCTTTTAAATGCATACTAAAACTTGAAAGGAGACAACAGCTCTGTCCCGTGTGAGTCAGACAGAAATTAGAACAGGTCAATTAAGGAGTCACACATAAGCTACAAAAGGTCAGCTAAGGTTAATAATCTGTGAAATTAGGGGTGGAACTAGGAACTAAGCCTTCTATTTAAGGGGTAAAATAAAATGTTTCAGAGCTTTACTAGAAAGGCTTGTGCAGATTCTGCTACAGTTTGCTGTGAGGGAAAGGTTATATTGCTTTTCATTTATGTTTTGTATTACTTTATTGCCCTTTTCTATTTTGTATACTGTGGTTTGTTTTCTTTACACTCTGTTTTACTTGCATTGTGTTCTAAATGGCATACTAAAACTTAAAAAGAGACCACAACTCTGTCTCTTGTGAGTCTGACACAAATTAGAAGAGGTCAATTAAGGAGTCACACATAACCTACAACAGGTCATCTGTGAACTGACGAGGTAGAACTAGAAACTAAACCTTCTATTTAAGGGGTACAATAAAACATTTCAGAGCTTTACTGGAAAGTCTCACCCAGATTCTGCTACAGTTTGCTGTGAGGGAAAGGTTAGTTAGTTTATATTTGTTGTGTTGTATACTACTTTATTTTCAACTTTTTATATTATGATTTGTTTTCTTTACACTGTGTTTTACTTTCTACATTTAACTGCATACTAAAACTTGAAGAGAGGCCACAGCTCTGTCTCTTGTGAGTCAGACAGAAATTAGAATAGGTCAATTATGGAGTCACACATAAGCTACAAGTTAGCTAAGGAAAATCATCTGTGAAATGAGGGATGGAGCTTGAAACTAAACATTCTATTTAACTAGTAAAATAAAACATTTCAGAGCTGTACTTGAAAGGCTCACCCAGGTTCTGCTACAGTTTGCTGTGAGGGAAAGGTTAGTTTGCTTTTTATTTGTCCTGTTTTATATTACCTTATTGCCTTTTTCTTTTTTGTATACTGTGATTAGTTTTCTTTACACTGTGTTTTACTTGTATTCTTCTTTTAAATGCATACTAAAACTTGAAAGGAGACCACAGCTCTGTCCCTTGTGAGTCAGACAGAAAATAGATGAGGTCAATTATGGAGTCACATATAAGCTACAAAAGGTCAGCTAAGGTTAATTATCTGTGAACTGAGAGGTGCAGACAGGAACTAAGCTTTCTATATAAGGGGTAAAACAAAATGTTTCAGAGCTTTACTGGAAAGACTCACACAGATTCTGCTACAGTTTGCTGTACCTTGTGAGTCAGGCAGAAAAAAGAAGAGGTCAATTATGGAGTCACACATAAGGTACAAAATCTCAGCTAAGGTAAATCATCTGTGAACTGAGGGGGTGGAGTTAGGAACTAAACCTTCTATTTAAGGGGTAAAATAAAACATTTCAAAGTTTCACTGGAAAGGCTCACACAGATTCTGCTACAGTTTGCTATGAGGGAAAGGTTAGTTTGCTTTTTATTTGCTGTGTATTGTATTACTTTATTGCCTTTTTCTATTTTGTATACTGTGTTTTGTTTTCTCTACACTGTATTTTACTTCTGCTTTTTACTGCATATTAAAACTTGAAAAAAGACAACAGCTCTGTCTCTTGTGAGTCATACAGAAATTATCAGAGGTCAATTAAGGAGGCACATATAAGCTACAACAGGTCAGCTAAGGTTAAACATCTGTGTACTGAGGGGGTGGAGGTAGGAACTAAACCTTCTATTTAAGGGGTAAAATAAAACCTTTCAGAGCTTTACTGGAAAAGCTCACCCAGATTTTGCTACAGTTTCCTGTGAGGGAAAGGTTAGTTTGCTTTTTATTTGTTCTGTTTTGTATTACCTCATTGCATTTCTCTATTTTGTATGCTGTGATTTGCTTTCTTTACATTGTGTTTTACTTGTATTCTGCTTTTAAATGCATACTAAAACTCGAAGAGAGACCACAGCTCTGTCTCTTGTGAGTCAGGCAAAAAGTAGAATAGGTCAATTAAGGAGTCACACATAAGCTACAACAGGTCAGCTAAGGTTAATCATCTGTGAATTGAGGGGGTGGAGCTAGGAACTAAATTTCTATTTAAGGGGTAAAACAAAACATTTCAGAGCTTTACTGGAAAGGCTGACCTAGATGCTGCTGCAGTTTGCTGTGAGGGAAAGGTTTGTTTGCTTTTTATTTGTTGTGTTTTGCATTACTTTATTGCCTTTTTCAATTTTGTATACTGTGATTTGTTTTCTTTACACAATGTTATACTTGTATTCTGCTTTTAACTGCATACTAAAACTTGAAAGAGACTGCAGCTCTGTCCCTTGTGAATCAGACAAAAATTAGAAGAGGCCAATTAAGGAGTCACACATAAACTACAAAAGGTCAGCTAAGGTTAATCATATGTGAACTGAGGGGTGGAGCTAGAAACTAAACCTTCTATTTAAGAGGTAAAATAAAACATTTCAAAGCTTCACTGGAAAGGCTCATGCAGATTCTGTTACAGTTTGCTGTGAGGGAAATGTTAGTTTGCTTTTTATGTGTTCTGTTTTGTATTACTTTATTGCCTTTTTCTATTTTGCATACTGTGGTCTGTTTTATTTATACTGTGTTTTATGTGTATTCTATTCTAAACTGCATACTAAAACATAAAAAGAAACCACAGCTCTGTCTTTTGTGACACAGACAGAAATTAGAAGAGGGCAATTAAGGAGTTACACATAACCTACCCCAGGTCAGCTAGGGTTAATCATCTGTGAACTGAGGGGGTAGAACTAGGAACTAAACCTTCTATTTATGGGGTAAAATAAAACATTTCAGAGCTTTACTGGAAAGTCTCACCCAGATTCTGTTACAGTTTACTGTGAAGGAAAGGATAGTTAGCTTTTTTATTTGTTGTGTTATGTATTACTTTATTGCATTTTTCTACTGTTTGTACTGTGATTTGTTTTCTTTACAATGTGTTTTACTTGTATTCTGCTTTTAATTGCATACAAGATTTGAAAAAAGACCACAGATCTGTGTCTTGTTAGTCATACAGAAGCTAGCAGAGGTCAATTAAGGAGTCACACATAAGCTAGAACAGGTCAGCTAAGGTTAATCATCTGCGAACTGAGGGATGGAGCTAGGAACTAAACTTTGTAGTTAAGGCATAAAATAAAACATTTCAGAGCTTTACTGGAAAGGCTCACCTAAATTCATAGCTTCACAAATAGGTTAATAGACACTGCCCTTGCGAGCCTTTTTAAGTCTAGCCAATTGTCCCTTGTGAGACTCAAACCCTGCACCTTGTGTTTGCAAGACAAACACCTTAACCATTAGGTCACACTGTTTTCTGCAAGGGAAAGGTTAGTTTCCTTTTTATTTGTTGTGTTTTGCATTAATTTTTCTTTTTTCTATTTTGTATACTGTGTTTTGTTTTCTTTACACTGTGTTATACTTGCATTCTGCTTTTAACTGCATATTAAAACATGTAAAGAGACAGCAGCTCTGTCCCTTGTGAGTCAGACAGAAATTAGAAGAGGTCAATTAAGGAGTCCACATAAGCTACAAAAGGTCAGCTAAGGTTAATCATCTGTAAGCTGAGGGGTGGAGCTAGGAACTAAGCCTTCTATTTAAGGGATAAATAAAAACATTTCAGTGCTTTACTGGAAAGGCTCACACAGATTCTACTACAGTTTGCTCTGATGGAAAGGTTAGTTTTATTTTATTTGTTGTGTTTTGTATTACTTTACTGCCTTTTTCTATTTTGTGTACTGTGATTTGTTTTCTTTACAATGTGTTTTACTTGTATTCTGCTTTTAAATGCATACTAAAAGTTAAAAGGAGACCACAGCTCTGTCCCTTGTGTGTCAGACAGAAAATAGAAGAGGTAAATTATGGAGTTACACATAAGCTATAAAAGGTCAGCTGATGTTAATCATCTGTGAACTGAGGGGGTGGAGCTAGAAACTAAACCTTGTATTTAAGGGGTAAAATAAAACATTTCCAAGCTTCACTGGAAAGGCTCACACAGATTATGTTGCAGTTTGCTGTGAGGGAAAGGTAAGTTTGCTTTTTATTTGTTCTGTCTTGTATTACTTTATTGCCTTTTTCTATTTTGTAAACTGTGGTTTGTTTTCTTTACACTGTGTTTTATGTGTATTCTGTCCGAAACTGCATACTACAACTTAAAAAGAGAGTCAGATAGAAATTAGAAGAGGTCAATTAAGGAGTCTCACATAACCGACAATTGGTCAGCTAGAGTTAATCATCTGTGAACTGAGGGGGTAGAACTAGGAACTAAACCTTCTATTTACGGGGTAAAATAAAACATTTCAGAGCTTTACTGAAAAGTCTCAAGCAGATTCTGCTACAGTTTACTGTGAGGGGAAAGGTTAGTTAGCTTTTTATTTGTTGTGTTGTGTATTACTTTATTGCCCTGTTCTACCTTTTATACTATGACTTGTTTTCTTTGCACAGTGTTTTACTTGTATTCTGCTTTTAACTGCATTCAAAACTTGAAAAAGACCACAGCTCTGTGTCTTGTGAGTCATACAGAAACTAGCAGAGGTCAATTAAGGAGTCACACATAAGCTACAACAGGTCAGCTAAGGTTAAACATCTGTGAACTGAGGGGGTTGGACCTAGAAACTAAACCTTCTATTTAAGGGGTAAAATAAAACATTTCTAAGCTTCACTGGAAAGGCTCACCCAGATTCTGCTACAGTTTGTTTTGAGGGAAAGGTTAGTTTGCTTTTTATTTGTTGTGTTTTGTATTACTTTCCTGCAATTTTCTATTTTCGATACTGTGATTTGTTTTCTTTACACTGTGTTTTACTTGTATTCTGCTTTTAACTGCATACTAAAACTTGAAGAGAGACCACAGCTCTGTCTCTTGCGAGTCAGACAGAAATTAGAATAGGTCAATTAAGGAGTCACACATAAGCTAGAACAGGTCAGCTAAGGTTAATCATCTGTGAAATGAGGGATGGTGCTAGGAACTAAACTTTCTATTTAAGGGGTAAAATAAAACATTTCAGAGCTTTTCTGGAAAGGCTCACCAAGATTCTGCTAGTTTTTGCTGTGAGGGAAAGGTTAGTTTGCTTTCTATTTGTTGTGTTTTGCATTAACTTTTCTTTTTTCTATTTTGTATCTTGTGCTTTGTTTGTTTTACACTGTGTTATACTTCCATTCTGCTTTTAACTGCATACTAAAACTTGTAAAGAGACGACAGCTCTTTCTCTTGTGAGTCATACAGAAATTAGAAGAGGTCAATTAAGGAGTCACACATAAGCTACAACAGGTCAGCTAAGGTTAAACATCTGTGAACTGGGGGGGTGGAGCTAGGAACTAAACCTTCTATTTAAGGGGTAAAATAAAACATTTGAGAGCTTTACTGGAAAGGCTCACCCAGATTCTGCTATAGTTTCCTGTAAGGGAAGGTTGGTTTGCTTTTTATTTGTTGTGTTTTGTATTACTTTATTGCCTTTTTCTATTTTGTATACTGTGATTTGTTTTCTTTACATTGTGTTATACTTGTATTCTGCTTTTAAC
Source organism: Protopterus annectens (assembly GCF_019279795.1). Classification (NCBI taxonomy): domain Eukaryota; kingdom Metazoa; phylum Chordata; order Ceratodontiformes; family Protopteridae; genus Protopterus; species Protopterus annectens. Next base: position 910,776,779 of record NC_056728.1, read on the forward strand.
TGCATACTAAAACTTGAAAAGAGACTACAGCTCTCTCCCTTGTGAGTGAGAAATTAGAAGAGGTCAATTAAGGAGTCACACACAAGCTACAGAATGTCAGCTATGGTTAATCATCTGTGAACTGTGGGGGTGGAGCTAGGAACTAAGTCTTCTATTTAAGGGGTAAAATAAAACATTTCAGAGCTTTACTGGAAAGGCTCACCCAGATTCTGCTACAGTTTTCTGTGAGGGAAAGGTTAGTTTCTTTTTATTTGTTGTGTTTTGCATTACTTTATTGAGTTTTTCTATTTTGTATACTGCGATTTGTTTTCTTTACATTATCTTGTGCTTGTATTCTGCTTTTAACTGCATACTAAAACTTGAAAAGAGACCACAGCTCTGCTCTTTGTCAGACAGAAATTTTTCCCATCCTCCCACCTGGTTACTGTTGTGTTCTTGAACACCACTGTGTTCCTAGTTGCCTGCCTGTTATGTTAATTTGAGCATATATCTCATTTCCTCTGTGCTTTTACTGGCTGGTGTAAGTACAAAATTATCATTTTGTGAAATCACTCCCCTTCAACTATTTAAGTTTATTGCCAATCGTACTGTATTCCATAGTACAAGAATACAAAAGTAACCACCCCGTTTCAATCTATCTTGATTTTTTTAAAAATAGTGAGTCTCCACTAAAACTTAAACTTTAGACAGGTAAAACTTGAGTTACATATGTTCACATCTAACTCCTCTAGTGCACTGCAGTGTTTAGGATAAACCATTTTTTTTCATCTTACCTTTAAGCATCTATTGCAAGACCAACAGTTATTGTAGAGCTCACATTCTGCCTCTCAGTAGTCATCCTGGGATTAGTGCTTCTGTTGTCTCCTGGTGAGAGAAGGAGTGTAGTTACATTATTTCCTGGAGACGTTTGATCACCAGAAAGCTTAATAACTGCTTTATAGGTGATGGCTTGGAATCTGTGCTTATATTCTGATCCTGGTAAGAGTAGGATCAGAGTGCATTGATTCCTGGCTCTTTCTGGTTGGAGAGTGAGTGTCTATGCTTAACATACCTGATTGGTCTGGTTGCTATTTAAGGCATCGACCAGAAAAAGGCTACAAGCCTGCAGACCCTTGCATCATATGGGATAAGATTGTGGATTACCAAACAGGCCGTGGCCTGCTTCTCTTCTTGGGATTGGTGCTAAAACTAGCAAGTTTTAGCTAGAACGAGCCAGTTTCCTTGTGCTCACCACTTGCTCAGAACTCATTGTAAGCACTAAATAAACTACAAATTACTACAGCACTTGACTTTCCTCACTTGTCAAGAGGAAAACAGTTCTTAGTAGTTAAATTAATAAGCACCTATCCAGGCATGTCCATGGGTCAGTTCCCAGCATTTTCTCCTGTCCACCTGATGAATCTGGGCATCTTGGGGCAATGTAGCAATTGTGTCATGTACATTGACAACCCTCTCCTCCTACCACCCAACACTACAACCTGTGAGAGATGCATTTATATAGCCAAACTGGAAGCCAAGCTCTCTCTAGCCAAAAGTGGCCTAGACAGTCAAGAGGAGAAGATTTACACCTGCACCATACCACATTCAACACATAGTCCTTCAAAACCCAGTATACCAAAACCCACACATAGAAACACAGAGCACACACCCACATTCATGGAGGCTCACAATAAAAATCTGCCCAAGCAACAGAGCCCTCCCAAGCTTAAATGCAGGCAATCACCCCCCAACACTACCCAAATGACACAACACACAAAATCAGTGTGCCACTCAACCTCATCCCATAAGGCAAAACAACCAAAACGATGGAGTGGATCCATAAAGTCAACATAAACACCAAAAATGGTCTGGACTTAACCAAAAGGCACAGAATGAAGGTAGGAAACTCCTGTAGATGCAAAACACTCTTTATTAATGCAAAATCCTTAAAGCCACAAGTGTTTTCGTCCGAGTGTCACCCAGACTTCTTCAGATAATGCAAACAATGTCCCTACACATATATCCTTTATATATCTTAATATATCTCAATAAATAATTAATTAAAATAGATAACTGACTTGTCTTAAAGGCATATGTTACAATAACCTGAAAACACCTTATTATTGGGTTTAAACTGATTTGTTACATAAAAACTAATGCATATTTTTAAAATAATACATTAAAAAAACATGTATATACATGTATGTATATTGTAAAAATATATATTTGTAAATATGCTAAAAATATATGTAAAAAAAACATATTTTACAAAACAGATTATAAAAGCTTTTATAATAATTTATACATAGAATTTAATGGTAAAAATTGTTTTAAAAAATCATACTGCATAAAATTATAATTAATACATAATAATGGTTGTTACAAAATGTAACAAGAAAAATCAGAGTTTAGCAGACCTGAGTTTTAGCAATGGAACCAAAGATCTATTGCCATTCAAACCTGGGAGTTTGTTAGCTTCAAGAACTATTTGCCAGGATGATTCCCTGTACTCCAGCTTAGATTCCCAGGGTCCACCCCTCAAGTTCTTAGGTACAGGTTCAATAACAAAGAAGGAAAATGTTGCCCTAATACATGTCAATGTATGCCTATATAATGCATTACTGATATTTTTCTTATTAATATCATTGACATGTTCATAAATCCTTCTTTTTAATTGTCTTTCAGTTTTACCAACATAAAAACCTTCACAAGCACCACAGGTAACCAAATAAACTAGACCCTGGGAATTGCAGTTAGAATATGTAGAGGCTTTATGTAATTTATTCCAGGCAGTGACCAGAATCTGTTCTTTTTGTGATATGTAATTGCACTGTGAACATGCCCCACATTTAAAGTTACCTTTCCTTCTACTGGAATAAACTTGACAATTATTAGCATGTTCTAACAAACTTTTAATATTGTGGCTTCTCCTAATGATAACCTTAACAGGCTTGCCCTTCAAATTAGGAAGGTATGTCAATTCGGAAATTTTTTCCCATTCTTTTTCTACAATATTTTTTTATCTAGTATGCATTAACACTAAAGCCAGTAACCTGAATGGTCTACAGTTATAGCCTTATTATTAAAGCTATATCCCAGACCCAACACTGGACAATATTTATCCTTTCTTCCTTGGGTAACGTCTTTCCTGATGTTAGCAATATGTTCCCTGGGATATCCTCGGTCAAAAAACATACCTTCCAGTTTAACACATTCTGTTTCATAGTCCTCATCCAGGGATGTCATCCGACATATACGAACAAAATGTCCCTTGACTATCCCATTTTTCTGAAAAAAAAAGGATGTGAACTAGTGTAACTGATGTACGTATTGGAAAATGTAGGTTTCCTGTGCACTATAGACTTGAAACCTTGTTCAACTGTACAAATAGAAACATCCAAATAATTCACATAACGTGTAGTAATCTGATGTGTGAATTTAAAAAAGGTGGTGGTATGATTTAAATATTGCATAAAATCTTCCAACAGTTCAAGACTACCTATCCAAAAAATACATACATCATCAAGGAATCGAGCATATAAAGTCCAGAAATCTGAATAAATACTATTATTCACATATTTTTCTTCCCATACTGACAAAATAATGATAATGTCTGCGTATGTAGGGGAGCAACTAGCCCCCATGGCAACCCCAGTTTCCAGACAAAAAATCTCTCCCTCAAAGAGCATAAAATTGTTCTTAAGTATAAACTCTGCTAACTCTAAACACAGTAGTATGTCATTTTCTGTAATTCCAATTTTGTTCCTCAGGGCTTCCTCCAACCAAATTAACCCTATATTATGAGGAATAACTGAAAATAAATAAACCACATCCACCGTAACAAACTTTAGGTTATCAGAAAAGAGATTGTCATTGACCCTGCTTAAAAATTCCCATGAGTCTTTTAACAAATGTCTTTCACCCCCCCCCCATAAAATGTTTAACTTCCAATCCAGGTATTTGGCTAAAGGAGAAATTTTAGAACCTTCTGATGCCACTATAGGTCTAAAGGGGGGGGGGGTCATCAATACTCTTATGAACTTTGGGTATCCCGAAAATTGAGGGTACCCTGGGAGTACTATTTTCCAGATATTGGTAAGTCTCAAAATCAATAACCCCATGATCAAATAAGTCTTTGAGGGCAAGATACATTTTTTATAAGAAATATTGATCTCATTAATAGACACTGTACTATTTCTGGAATTATCATGCAAGACAGAAAACATCTTGCTTTCATATTAAATCTTGTCCATAAGGACTATACTCCCTCTCTTGTCTGGTTCCATAACCCAAATCTGTGGGTAGGAACACAATTCTTTCAAAATAAATGTTTTAACAGTGTCCAAATTAAGAACAACCCTAGTTTTTTGCAAAGTCTTACTTATCTCCTTTTCCATTACCAATTCCAAATTTCTAAGCTGTGGATGAATGGGGGGGGGGGATTAAAATACTCAGTTTTTTGGGAATAGAAGGGCCTGGTGTGTTGGCACTATTGCCAAACATATTTTCAAAATTTAATTTCCTGATGAACATTTTCAAATCTAAAATAACCTGCGTAAGATTACTTGTTTTGTTAGGAACAAACTTAAATCCTTTAATAAATAAGTTTAAAAAAGTGTCAGTTACCTCTAAATTACGGTAGTGAAAATGTGAAATCCATACCTAGTCTCTACTTGAACATCATCTTTTTGTGTAACAACAATGGCATTTAATTCCTGTGATATTTGCCCCGTAGCCCCCTCCCCTCCATTGGTAATTCCCTCTGTAAAAATGGCTGTTGTTATTAGATTTGTTACGTAATTTTTCTGATCTATGGGGAAGGGGTCCAGAATGAACCATTTCATCATTAGGTTCTACATACTCATCCTGTTCTACAGATTCTAAATTCTGAATAGGGTACTTAAAATTGTTATTATACACATTGGGTTCAGTTCCATGTGAAAATTTTTGACTTTTAGGTAAAATTATTGTTTACCTTCCCTATACTCATAAATATCCCTATCTAACTTTTTGTATTTTCTTTTCAAAACTTCATCACATTTCTTGTCAACATGCACTTTCAAGTCATAGTCATAATACTTATTTTTTTCTGCTTCAATGTTAAACATCAAGTCATTAGTAACTTTCAAATTATAAGCTTCAATCTGCTCTTGTAGACAGCTGATTTCTCTTTCACTATTTCAAACAATAGCTTTAATAATGTCAAAATAACTCCACGCAGAGTTAATGCTCTCGCCAAACAAGCCAAAAGTATAATCCAACAACAATAAACGAAAGTCGAGAGCAAAGCAATGAAGGGGTTGCTGAAACACATACGCTGAAATAATAGCGTAAAAAATCAAATGCTGTCACAGTTAAATATAGTCCAAATGATAGCACAAGCAGCAAATAAACTGGAATAGACTGAAACCAAATCAATGGATGTATAAAAAAGCAGAATATTTATTTCGTGCACAACAGGTTAGCGCTTTCGCCAATCAGCTTCATCAGACCTATTCTAAAGCACTTAAAATCTAGCTTAAATACCCAATATGGCGGGAAATTCAAACGCTCTTAAAGAAACAACTTTTAATTCACAAATTAATGAATAATATCATATCTAAGAAACATATATATGATTAAAAACACAATTAAGTCTTATTAAAACATCTTATCTGGGACACTTCTACAATCTGAGTAATCAAACATCCTTATAAATGAACTTTTGATTTCATAAATCATATCATATCTAAAACTTATATAATTAAGAGCACAATAACAATAAGTGTCCATAATGACTATACCACCACTTTTGTCGGCCGATTTGATGGTAATATTCGGATTGTTCCTCAGCCCATCTAAACCTTAACCCTTTCCCTATTCGACAGTTTTCGAAGGAGGGGAGAACACGATCTATGAGCAGGGGGCGACAGAAGAGGAAGTTCTCCCCAGATCGGCCCCAGAATCAGAATATCAAAAAGATGTGGGAAGTGAAGAAAATGACATAATATTCAATTTATCTATGGATTGCCTGACTATTGATGAGATGAATGTTATTTCCAAAGGGTTATCTTTCATTCCCACTACATATAGTAGTTTTGATGAGACATTCAAAGACTTTAAACTTTTCATTAGGAATCTATCCTTAAAGATAGAATTCCAAGGCAGTAATACATCTACTGATCAACAAGTAAGGAAACCTAGTACATATGTTCCACCCACCCATCCACTATTAGCAGCATATAGTAAATTAGTTGAGGATGACTTCTATCAGTTATATCAAAGTAGACATAGGTACAGGAAAGGACAGCATAATCTTACATATAGACAGAGAATGGCTTTAGATGGGCTGAGGAACAATCCGAATATTACCATCAAATCGGCCGACAAAGGTGGTGGTGTAGTCATTATGGACACTTCCAAGTACAATGACAGCATGCTTGAGATGTTGAATGATAATAATTTTTATACTCCAATTTTATTAAGTGAAGTTAGTCATATTAACAGTAGGATACATAACATGTTAGTTGACCTAATGAGTAGTGATACCATAAGTCTTAAACTATTTCAATTTTTAGAAGTGCTACACCCCCTTATACCTAGTATACAGGGGCTTCCGAAGATTCACAAAGACAGGGTGAATCCACCCCTGCGACCGATTGTTGCAGGGAGAGGTTGGTCTACTGAACCCTTCTCCATTTACATACAGAAAGAACTTAGGCCATCAGTAGATGAGAATTTATACATTTTACGAGATACTAAACAATTTTTGTTGGATCTTCATGGGTCCACAGGCTCAATGCAGTTGGATACTAGACATATATTTGTCACTATGGATGTTCAGTCCTTATTTACTGTCATTCCTAATTCTACTGGAATAGAAATGGTTGAGAGTTATCTGAGGAGAATGTCCACCATGGGAGACAATAAGATAGAATTACTTATGAGTTTTCTAGAAGTTGTATTGGAATCAAATGTTTTTTGCTTCCAGGATAAAATTTTTCTACAGAAGGATGGCGTAGCTATGGGCACTTCTTGTGCCAATAGCTACGCCAACTTTGTAATGGCTGAATGGGAGTATAGACACATGTTTCCTATGAGCTCCTATACTTGCCATGTTTTGTTTTACAGGCGTTTCGTTGACGACCTGTTTTTTCTTTGGGTAGGTTCTATGGATGAACTGCAAGGATTCATCAGGGAGATCAATGATACCACCCATTTTCTTAGATTTACTGCAGAATGGTCAGCTACCAAAATTCCATTTTTAGATATATATGTGGAGAAGTTGAGTGATGGGATGATTAATACAGGCCTATTTAGGAAAACATGTTACAAGAATACTTTGCTATACCGCCACAGTATGCATCCTGGATATACATACAGGAATATAGTTCGAGGGCAAGCTATGCGGATATCTAGATACCATCCTGTAGATATGGATTTTAGAGAAGGTATTATTGATTTAGAACATAAGTTAAAGACACGAGGGTATAGTGAATCAGATTTTAAAAATGGGACAATAGATATTGATAATCTGAGACTTGGTACAGCTGCCCCCTATTTTTCTAGTAGAGCCAACCATGATGCCAATGACATCATGGTAGATCATGAGCATCATGATATTATTGGCACCAGAGAGGCCATATATCCTGTCTTTTATACGAAAGATATAGGTATGATCAAGGATATAGTAACCACCCATTGGCACATCCTATCAGTTGATCCAACCATTAGAGATGTACTAGGAGATAGACCGAAATTTGTCTACAAAAATAAAATGAACCTCAAGAGACTTTTATGCTATCCGAAGATGGAATCACCAGATACCATCAGAGGACAATGTTTTACATCTCCTTGCAATAAATGTAATTTTTGTTCAGTTATTAGTTCTGACCCTGTCTTCATACATCCTTCTGGCTTAGGGAGATTTACAGTACGAGCAAATGGAGACTGCATGACTAGTGATGTGGTCTATCTAGCATCGTGTGTTCAGTGTTCAGCATTCTATGTTGGCAAAACCAACCGATGCCTCAGGGATAGAATGCGTGAACACGTCTATCATATGAGGAAGAGATCAGCTAATAATGCCTTGGCAAAACATGTTAGTGAACAAGGAATAGACCACATGTTTAAATTTAGGATATTGGAAAGAATACATAACACCATTAGAGGGGGTGATATTCGCACATATACAGAATCTAGGGAGACTACTTGGATTACGAAACTTAGATCAGACATGTTGCCAGGTTTGAATGGCAAAGTGCCAATTCAGCCCTTTCTGAGGATGAGGAGATTGAGATAGTGATGGAGCATAACGTTTTATGTTTACCATGACCTATACCTGATTACATATATTTTTGGCACAATGTCTATATTATCACCATTACCAGCATCATCGATACATTTATATACACCTGAGTATTTATACACTCAAGAATTTTAGTTGATATGTGTTTTTGAAGGATATATGCATTAGCTACGTCTAATATATAGTTATATGTTTTTATAGTAGTGTTATATTTTATGCTTATTGAACATTTATAATGTGTTATACGCATTTTTTAGATTATATTAATTGATCATGTTTTTGATTATGTTTTAGAAAATGTGATTCAATGGTTGATATATTTCTTTAAGGTTTTGGGAATTTTTCCCGCCAAGATGATTATTTAAACCAATTGTAAAATGTTTGTAACAGGTCTGATGAAGCTATTGGCGAAAGCGCTTTCCTGTAGTGCACTAATAAATCCATTTAACTATCGCATGTGACTGCAGTTCCAGTTTGTTCCTGCATTTACGTTTTGGAAGTATTGACAGTTATATGGTTTTTTGGCAACCCTTCATTGTTTTGCTCTCGCTTTATGTGATTTATTATTGGTTCTTACATTGGGCTTTATCAGCGGGAGCATTAACTCTTCATGGAGTTTTACTGTTGATTTTTTAGTTAAATTAAAATACATAACTGACTTGTCTTAAAGGCATATGTTAAAATAAGCAGAAAACACCTTATTACTGGATTTAAACTGACTTATTACATATAAACTAATGCATATTTGTTAAAATAATACATTTTAAAAAAACATTTATATATATGCATGTGTATTGTAAAAAATATATTTGTAAATATGCTAAAAATATATGTTAAAAAACATTTTAAAAAAACAGATTATAAAAGCATTTATAATGAGCTATATTAAGATATATAAAGAGAATGTGTGTAGGGACATTGTTTGCTTTATCTGAAGAAGTCTGGGTGACACTTGGATGAAAACACATGTGGTTTTAAGGATTTTGTGTTAATAAAGAGTGGTTTGCATCTATAGGAGTTTCCTGCCTTCATTCTGTGCCTTTTGGTCAAGTCCATAAGGCAAAACAACGTACCCAACACACTAGTCATAGGTGACTCTAGTCAGGCACACTGATGTCCCACTCACCAGGCTAAACAAGGAGAAAGTTACTGTCAGCTGCCTGTCGGGTGCCAGGATCCACCAAATAAGGCATGCACTCAGGTCATTCCACAACAAGTACAAATATGACTCTGTCATTGTCCATGTTGGTGCGAATGATCTGAGATGTACCTCCCTGGATTACATGAAAAGAGATATGGAAGAGCTCTCAGATCTTGTAGCCCAGGCAGGTATGACCCTAGCCCTGAGTAGAATCCTGCCATCGCCCAGAAAGATACCACAGTACAAGGACAAAATGACAGACTTCCACAATTACCTAAGCTTCTGGTGTCATTCTAAGGGGATCCAGTATCTTTCTGCCTGGGACGACATGGTCGATAGACCACGATGCTTTGCCACAGATGGCCTTCACCTGTCACCCCTGGGATTCCGGATACTGGCTAAGGCTCTTGCCACTCCTATAGTGCTTTTTTTAGGCAAGGTTCAAATGCTAAATTCACCACCATAACAGGTACACACAAGCAAACTCTGAGGGTAATGCTACTCGATGTCTAAACCTCAAAATGCACTCACTCGAGTCATTCCTTAAAATGGAGGCAGAGGCCTGTTCATATTCATTAAGGATATCCACACCTCCAGGCTAGCTGCTCAACATAATGCATCTAAAATTATCCAAGTGCAATTAAGACTGAGCAAGACTGCAATCCAGGTTGTAGCTTGTTACAGATCCCATACCATGCCCCAGGATTCCCACTCATTTCTTAACATACTGAAAATATTAAGGTACAACCAATACCTTAATTATGGGTGATTTCAACTACACCACAATCAACTTGGAAAACTACTCGTGCCAACTCATTTGCTCAGTGTTTTCTGGAAATCATAAATTCCAAAGCCTTGGGTCAGCTTGTCCACACCCCCACCAGGGGCAGCAATATCCTGGACCTGGTCATTACTAATATGGGTAACCGGTGTTTCACACCAGAGGTCAACTCCTCACTGGTCAGATCTGACCACAAGCTAATCACCCTAGACGTCCATATCCCCCCACCCCAACCCCATTAAGGAAACCACCATCAATAAGTACTCCAAAGCCAATTTCATGCTTCTTAAGACAGAAGTGGCAAACTTCCCAACACCCGTGCAGATGGAAAATAGAGGTACGACTGCTGAATCTTACACAAATGCACTGCATAAGCACATACACAAGTGCATGGATAATGCCATCCCCAACAGAACCAAGACGCTATCCTCCAAAAAAAGGAAGCCAATCTGGGGGTCCCCTGCCATAAACAAGCTCTACAACAGAAGGAAGAAGCTGCTACAAAAAAGAGTAAAATCCCAAGACTGGAGGAACTCCCTGGTCAACCTCAGCAAGAAGCTGAGATCCCTCATAAAATCCTACAAAGCCAGTTATGAAAATAAAATAGCCACTGATTCCAAAGACAACCACAAAGTATTCTACAGCTATGTCAAGAACCTCAATGGCAACACTCAGATCTGCTCTGAGCTACAGCACAATGGCACTAAATATACAGAACCAACCGATATTGCCAACAACCTGGCAGATAGGTTCAGTGCTAACTTTACCCCCCACTCACCCTCCAAAGGGCCCATCTTAATACCAGAAGAATGCAAAGCCCCTATAATCACAGATGAACAAGTAAAGACTGCACTCTCCAAAGCCATGCACACAGCATCCATGGGACCAGACAACACCCCAGGCTGCATACTGCATAAACTACAGAATTTATTGGCATCCCACCTGAGTGCCATGTTCAATCATAGCCTCACCTTAGGCTATGTGCCTACTGAATGGTGCACAGTGATGGTTATCCCACTCCACAAAGGGGGTGCCACCATGGACCCCAGAAACTACTGCCCCATTAGCCTGATGAGCATGGTCTGTAAGGCCATGGAACATATCATCTTGGAGCTTATAAACAAAGACATAGGTAACCTCCAAACCTTGGACCTCACTCAGTTTGTGTTTGTAAATGGTAGATCATGTCTACTAAACCTCATTAACTTCTTTGAAGCAGTCACTAGAGCCACAGACGAGGGCAAGGGAGTGCACACAACCTAACTTGACCTCACCAAGGCTTTTGATACCACCACCCCCACTCTGAAATTATAGATAAACTCACTAAACTGGGCATAAATCCCTATGTCAAAAGATGGGTGGCCAACTGGCTCACTTGACAGAACCCAAACAGTAAAAGTAGCCAACTCCAAGTCCGACTTCAGACCAGTGATGAGTGGAGTACCACAGGGTTCAGTCCTGGGTCCTCTTCTGTTCAGCATCTATTTCTCTGAAGTGCAGGTCAACATAGAAGGTCTTTGGCTAACACATTTCGCAGATGACTGCAAACTGGGAGCCATAACAGAATCACCTAATGATGTAGACATTCTACAAAAGGGCCTCACAGGGACAGATGCTTAGTGTCAAAGTCATGGCCTCAAGCTGAATGCCAAGAAGTGCATTGTCATCCCCTTTGGGAAAAACTCAGTACCCATGAACTACCACATAGGTGGTAGCTCACTAAACACTGAAAGTGTGATAAGAGACCTCAGGACACAGGTGGACTGTAGTCTCTCCTGTGATAACCACATTGCCATAGTAGTCAGGAAATCCTTCTACATGGCACACCTTATCACAAAAGGGTTCTCCTCTATAAAAAAGGAGGTCATTGTTCCTCTCTACTCACCCTCATCAGACCAATTATAGAGTGCCCTGTTTGACATATACCTCACAAGACACCTACAACAATTGGAAAGGCCACAGAAATACCTCACTAAGAGAATTACCAGCCTCAAACAGATGCCATACACAGACCGTCTCAAAAAACTCCAGTTCTACTACATCGCATATCACCTACTCAGAGGCGATCTCTGCCTAACATACAAAGCTGTGTCAAATCCAGAGCTGTTGGACATGCTACACTTAAAGAAATCCCAATCCCTCCAAACCACATGCTCCAGGGACCTAACCCTTATCACCACAATAAACAGAACATGTCAAGCAAAGTTCCTCATTGGCCCTCTTTAAGAAAAATGTTGACGACTGGATGGGAAATAGAAAATTAACCCCAGGGATCACTTCTGTGGCACTGCTTGACAGGGGCACATGAAAATAATTTTCTTGGGTGGCGAAAGCCAGGGAACCTTTTTGGCTATACCCAGGGCAGATAGCCTAGTACCTACCTATGAACACCAAATTTAATCTTCTTATTCAATTAAATAAGAATACCTACCAAGCCAGAAACCAATGCAGTTAGTACCTCATCAAGTGGAATATGGCCATTTTCACATATGCTGGCACCCATTGTTTAAAACAGTATGTCCAAGATCAAAAACACTTAATATATAGCCAAGGATGACTGTAGCAATTTTAGAATAATTAAGACACAAATCAATTAACTCAGGCTTCTCTTGCCACAAGTTGAGAATTATGTAACTACTTTTTATAGTCAACGTTTTAGTTAATGTAGCAAATTTTAAGAAACTGTAAATTTTCAGTGGAGACTGATATCTGTAGAAAATGATGATAAAGTATACAGTTTTAAGTGCCCTACTTATGGGCCTGTAACAGACTTGGAAGAACTAAAAAAAATAATTTCAGTAAACATCTGGAACCACACATATCAGCTGCCTCAGATTAGAGTTGTAGAAAAGTACAGTCGTGTACACTTGCCATAAATGTAGACATTCGGGTGTATTCACTGTTGCAGTCATCACATTTGGGTTATCCCTGCCAGGGTAGCCCTTAGCCGGCCTGAATACTAGAGACTTAGTATTTCTGCGTCAGTTGCTGTCATTTGAAGACTGATGTCAGGTCGTCAGTAGTATAAAGTAAGGCAGCCGACACCATTACATCAGTTTTTCTTGCCCTAACCTGTCAAGAGCCCCCAAAGTAGGAAGCCAGGTTCTGATGGAAGAACCCCACCCGTGGAAAATAAATACCAATATGTCCCTTGTAAGGAAAGGAGAACAACAAGGTAGAAAGGCAATAAAAGGAGAAAGAGAATAAAGGGGGATGGAGGGAGGGAAACCAGGACTGCAACAGTGAATACACTCGAACATCTACATTTATGGTAAGTGTACACAACTGTACTATGTTCTTCCTGTTTCACTGTTGCAGTCATCACATTTGGGTAGATTCCCAAAGCTGAGGAAGAGGGTGGAGGCAGTCAAGGAACTTAGGGGCTGGCTAGGATGCCCTGCAAGACTGCAGAGGCAAACCCTGCCCTGGATTTGGAGAAGAGAGGCAGGTGGTAATGCTTGGTAAAAGTGTGAACAGATGACCAGGTGGCAGGCTCCAGGATGTCCCTATTGTGGACTCCTCTAAGGAAAGCTGTAGAGATGGAGGCTGCTCTGGTGGAGTGTGTCCTGACCACCTTGGGAGGAGGCTTTCCATGGTGTTTGTAGCAGAAATGGATGCAGTGTGCTATCCATTTGGAAATGGTTTGCTTGGAGATGGCTTTGCCGTCTGCCCCTGTAGCAAAGCTAACCAGCAATTGATCAGATTTTCTGAAGGATTTAGTCCTGTCCAGATGGAATCTGAGCTGCCTGTGCAAATCTAGAGAGTGGAGGATCCTTTCCCCATTGTTCTGGGGATTAGGAAAAAAAGGTGGGCAAATGAATGGATTGGTTGAGAGGCACAATGGACACCAACTTGGGTATGAAGGATGGGTTAGTTCTGAGGGATATCCTGTCAGCATGGAAGATGATGAAGGGTTCCAGAGCCATGAGTTCTTGCAGCTCAGAGACTCTTCTGGCTGAAGTGATGACTAGAAGGAATGCAGTCTTCCAGGAGAGAAATTTTAGCTCAGCAGATTAAGCTGTTTGAAAGGGGGCAGGATGAGCTTTTCCAAGACAAAGTTAAGGTCCCAAGCTGGTGTTGGTGCCATTCTGGGGGGCCTCAAGTTGCTAACCCCTCTGAGGAACTGTTTGATCAAAGGGTGTGAGAAAAGGGGCTGCTCAGTGGGAAAATGAGCAGAAATAGTAGAGGCATGAATTTTTATAGAGGAGAAAGAAAAACCACTGTGTAGTAGGTCAGCTAAGTAATCCAGGATGAGTGGGATGAGGGCTGTGCCGTATTGGCTCCCTTAGCCTGGAGCTAGGTGCAGAACCTTTTCCATTTATCTGCATAGGACTTTCTGTGCTAGGATATCTGGCTTCACGGATAACATCCAGAACCTGTTTACTGAGAATGGCAGATTGGTTCAGTGTTAGGGAATAAGCCACGCTGCCAACTTGAGTGTCTGCAATTGGGGATGCACAAGTTCCCCTTCCCTCTGGGTTAGGAGGTTTAGAATCTGAGGAAGATGCAATGGAGACAGCAGGGACAGGCTGCACAGCATGGAGTACCAGTGCTGTCTGGGCCAGTCTGGAGCTATAAGAATGGTCTTTGATTTTTCTTCCCTTATTTTGAGCAGTACCCTGGGGATGACAGGTAGGGGAGGAAAGGCATAGACTGATAGACTGACCCAGGGGAAGGACAGGGAATCCGCTTTCCAAGCCATGCAATGATGCTACCTGGTGCAGAATTTGCTGAGCTGACGGTTGGTGTGGAAGGCAAAGAGGTCGACCTTCAGGGTTCCCCATCTCTGTGTTATTAGGGTGAAGGTACTTCTCCTGAGCTGCTACTCATGTGGGTCCAGAAGATTTCTGCTTAATAGGTCTGCCAGAGAGTTGAGAGAGCCTGGTAGGAATTGTGCTATCAGGTGTAGTTGCATGGAAGAGGCTGTGTGCCAAAGGGTCATTACCAGCCTGCATAAAGGGTAGGAGTGAGTCCCTTCCTGCTTGTTGATGTACCACATCACAGTGGTGTTGTCTGTTTTGATCAGGAGAACCTCTGGAGATAGAAGGGGTTTGAAAGCTATCAATCATGCTGCACAGCCATCATCTCTTTTTGACTGATGTGCAGAGGGATTTCCTGTGGGCTCCATTGGCCCTGTATGCACCTGCCATCCAGGTGTGCCCCCCAAGCATAGTCTGATGCATCTGTGGTGAGGTTCTGGGCCACGGGGGTGGGGTGGGGAGAAAGGCAGTTCCTTGCTGTGGGAGCATGCCATTTCCCAACAAAGAAAATCCTTTCTGAGGCAAGGAATTATAGGTAGGATAGTTTTCAGTTCTTGAGAGTGTTGACACCAAAGGTTCTTTAGGTACCATTGAAGTTTCCTCATATGCAGTCTGGCATATGGAATGAGTAGTATGCAAGATGCCATGAACCTCAGAGCTTGCAGGATCTTCCTTGCAGATAGCTGGGGCCTGGTGACTAGTTGAGAGAAGTAGGCTGTCAGGAAAATTTGTTTCTCTGGTGTAAGGTATGCCATCTGGGATGCTGTGTCCAGACTTGCTCCCAGGAAGATAATCCTTTGGGTGGGCACCTGTTTGGATTTCTTTTTGTTGATTGTGTACCCTAGGGAGGTAAGTAGGGCCTTTACAAAGGCCAGGTGCTTTAGCAGCTTTTCCTGTCTGTCTGCCTGAATAAGACAGTCATCTGAGTATGGGTAAATTTGAATATTTCTTTGTCTGAAAAAGGCAATGGACAGAAGCAGACATTTTCTGAAAACTCTGGGAGCAGTAGATAAGTCAAAAGGAAGTGCAGAGAACTGAAAGTGTTGAGATCCTGCCCTGAAAGTGGGGATATTTTATGCATGATTCCCTGATAGGAATGTGGACATAGGCCTCTTTTAGATCTAGGATGGCTAGCCAAGCGTCCTTGGAGAGCATGGGTAGCAGCTGCTGGAGGGTGAGCATTTTGAATTTTGGGATCACCAGGAAAGTGTTTAGAATGGATAGATCAATGATGGGGTGCCAGGTGCCCACTTTTCTGGGCACCAGAAAAGGTCTGGAGTAGAAGCCTTGGCCTATCTATTCTGCAGGAACATGCTCTACTGCCCTCATAGAGAGCAGAAAAAGGATTTGATTTTTGTGCCTCTGCCCACTGATTTGGTGGTAGTTCTGGGAACTCTTTTCGGGTTGGAATGGTGTGGAAGGAAAATTTGTATCCCTGACACACAATGTTCAAAACCCATTGGTCCTTGGTAATGGTGACCCAGGTGCTTGAGTGAAAGGAGAGTTTTCCTCCTAGGGGTAGGTGAAGGTGGACAGAGGGTGGGTGTGGCAGAGGTGAGACTGTGAGTTCTTATCATAAGAAGGTAGCTTAGAACTCCCTGTTTTGAAGTGGAGGTAGTCCACTGCTTAGATCTTTGCATTCCCTAGAGCTGCTGTCTGGGGGGTCTGTTTCCACGAGGCCTAGGCTGGGCTGATTTACTAGGAGCAGGAAAGGACCAGTGTTTGGATGGACAATGCCTGCTGAACCCAGGTGGCTGGACCTGCAAGAAATCCTTAACTGTTTGCATAGATTTTGCTTTTTCTTCCAGCTTTTTTTAAGACCTCTTCTGCCTTAGTGCCAAATAAGTTATCTTTGTGCAAGGGGGCATCCAACAATTTATATTTGACATGGTCTGGCAGGGGTTGTTCCTTAAGCCATGTATGCCTTCTAATGACAGAACCAGTGACTGCTGCTTTGCAAGAAGCTTCTAGGGCATCAAAACCACAGTGCAAGGTGTGTTTAGTTACCTGACTTGCAGAATGCATTAACTCTTGTAAATCTTTAGATTCTGCCCAAGCAGGAAGGGAAGACATTTTTTGTTTAAGGAGTTCCAAGGTATGCTGCTGAAATTTCAGTATATGGGAACTGACAATTTAGTGCCCTGATAGCAAGAGTAGCTGAGGTGTATACTTTTTTACCCCATCTGTCCAATGCTCGGGAATTCCTGTCTGGGGGGGATTCTTAGCAGAGGTTCCTTTAATCCCTTTTGGCCCTTAAGAAATGACCTTAGGGTCAGCATCTGGATTTCTGAAAAGATATTTGTGTGAGTCAGGGACTTTATAGTCTGGTTTTCTGGGAGCAGGAGGAAGGGCATCAGGAGTCAAACTGGATTTGAGGAAAACATCCTCCACAACATCCAGGACTGGGAGGATGGCCAAGGGTCTGTGTTGTGGAAGATCTAAGAATTTCCTGAGTCTCTTTTTAGACTAAGGGTAGTCCTGACTCTCCCATTGGAAATGCTCTCTTAAAGTATGCAGGGTTTCCCCACAGGAAAAATCCTCTGGGGAGTGGCTGAAGGAATGGAATCCTCTGCATCAGAATCCTCATAAGTGGAGAGGGGTTGCATGTCTTCATACTCAGATGGATCAGATTCATCTGACTCTTGTTCAGACAAAACTACAGGGGACAGATTTCTATTCCTTTTGGAGGGGGTAGTTTAGCTTCCCCTGATCAGCATGATAAGGTCTTCTGCCATTTTAAGCATTTGAGACTGAGGCAAGGAAGCAGGTGCCTGAGAGTGGGTCATTGGTTTCTTGTTTGTGGTTCGTACCCTGGGCCTAAGAAACTCAGTTGTTTTTGAAAAAACGGTAGCCAAGAAAGATGATGTCGGTTTGTGTCGAGATTCGGTAGTGCGAAGGACTTTCTCGGAAGCCGGTGCCTGCTCAGCGGCTTCGGACCTATCCAAGGTAGAGACGACCGCAGCATCCTTAGTTGAAGAACAGGTTTGCAGCATACCGGACTCTAAAAGGGTCTTCCTGGTGGCCTGCAAATCAACTGAAGCAGGCATCAGGGGCTGCGAAAGTGCCTCACTGAGGACCAGAGAACTGACTAGCTTAACGGAAGTGTCGTCGGTAGGTTTGGACCTATGCGGTCTGTCTCTGTCTTTAAATTTTTTCGGAAGATCTGCTGTTTGATGGCTTACCGAAGTCATATCGGAATTTGAGAACTGTAAGTGAAAATATCTGGCT
Source organism: Protopterus annectens (assembly GCF_019279795.1). NCBI lineage: Eukaryota > Metazoa > Chordata > Ceratodontiformes > Protopteridae > Protopterus > Protopterus annectens. Next base: position 910,794,955 of record NC_056728.1, read on the forward strand.
ACAATAAGGGCCTGACGACAGATAGTTCTGGCACTGAACAAAGTACAGAAGCGGCAATGGGGGACATTGTCGTCTGGGCCTAAACAAGTGGCGCAGTAAGAGTGGAAGTCTCAGTGTGGTATTTGCTTTCCGCAAGCGAGACAATTATTAACCTTTTATGACATCGGTTAGTGGAAGAAAAAAGGATCCCCAGTGGGTACTTAGCTTTAGAAGACTTCAACTTCAATTCAGTAGACAAAAACTCAGGTAGTGGCCGACCAGCACTCATGCGAACTGCTTCTGCTTCGGGCTCCATGGCAAAAAAGACTGATGTAATGGCGTCAGCTGTCTTACTTTATACTACTGACGGCCTGACGTCAGTCTTCAAGTGATTGCAACCGACACAGAAATACTAAGTCTCTGGTATTCGGGCCGGCCGAGGGCTACCCTGGCAGGGATAACCCAAATGTGATGACTGCAACGGTGAAACACAAAGAACATCAGAGGTTGGCATGAGAGGAAACACATTCATTTTAATGATGCACTTCCTCTACAAGAACAAAAGCCTCTGAACATATGAGCTGAGTTAAACTTAGAGAAACAGGCATCTCAAGATGGTCTGAAACACAAGAGCAAAAAGAAAAGTACATTAAAGTATTTTGACTGATATACTTGATATTTTTGCAGTGACCAGGTAAAAATGTTACGGTCTTGCAATACACTCACCAGTGCACATACTGTCTATACAAATGCCATGAATATACATTTTGTCAAATTCTTCTAGACACACACTAAATGAACTCAGCCTTTGCCACTGACAAGACAGCACATACTCCTCTTTCTCCTCCAGTCCCACATAATGCAACTCCATGCAGGTCACCCAAGAGTCACCAGGAAAGCAGGCTTAAGCCATCCATACAGGGATGTGACTTAGTTATATGTCATAGGCTCATAAGAGATGCAAGTCAACTGAGATGCAAGGAAATTTCAGCTTTGCTAGTACCTGCCCTTAAGCCTTTCATCCCTTTTCAAGGAGGCTGGCCAGTCATACCGGGGTGGATGTAAGAATACCCAACCAGATATCCTTGTTAATGCAGACAGTGTGTCACTCTTTTTAACCTGGAGAGTTAGTTTGTTCTAGAGAAGTGGGTAAGCACTGTGTTACAAATCTATCCAGCCACCATTTTTTATTTATTGGTTGGGGTAGATTTAGATCTATAGCCTTAGTATTAACTGGGCTAATTGGTTTA
>NC_056728.1:911138683-911258556 GCF_019279795.1 Protopterus annectens
TATTGAGTATTTTCTTGTTCTTTTATTATTTATTATTAAATATATTTAAACCTTTCATTGTGGCTGATCTTTCTAGAAATATTTAAGCTCTGAGAGTACTTGCACATTTATTTGGAGATACTGTGGGCCACTCATAATAGTCTAGTTCTTGATCAAACTACCATTTGTATTAACAGTAACATTACCCAGTAAGATTGGATGCAGTCTGTTAAGGGCCACCTCTGGTGACAGTGATAACTATGTTATAGTCTAGGCAGAAGGGGGTATAGTTAGTAAACCTGTGCCAGCCTTTCCCAGGTGTGTGTGTGTGTGTGTGTGTGTGTGTGTGTGTGTGTGTGTGTGTGTGTGTGTGTGTGTGTGTGTGTGTGTGTGTGTGTGTGTGTGTGTCTGTGTAAAACTATCCTCAAGAGTGTGTGTGTGTGTGTGTGTGTGTGTGTCTGTGTGTGTGTGTGTGTGTGTGTGTGTGTGTGTGTCAGCTACTTGGGCAGGGACATGAAGCACTGGTTGGACAGAGAGAGTGTTGGAGGACTTGGCTTGGAACTGTGGCTAAGGGCTCAACTCTATAGCTGTGCCAGTGAGGAGTCTTACTGGGGATCTGGAGAAAGAGGGAGAAACCAGCCTTGGATTGACTGTGGTCTCTGTGTGCTCTTAAGGGAAATTGCAGTTGATGCAGAGAACTGCATCTGGAAATACTGTGTGTATACCTTGTCATTTTCCCAGTGTCGGTCCCCCACAGGTGCCAGTGGTGAGGTTTGATTACTGGTCCAGTGGTGGGTCGTCACAAGGAAATCAATGCAAAGATAACAGCACAAGGACATAAAACTGCTCAAAATCTGTTTATAATTAAATCCATTTATCATATGCAGGGCCCACAACCAAAAGATATGTTTCTCTGACAAACTGACAGTTTCCACAGTAAAACTAATACAGTTTTAATGCCTCATACTAGTCATGTACTACCATTCAAGATCAAATGATTCAAATCACAATTTTTTTTACATAAATTACTTTATGTAAATAATCTAAGACACTGACATAATCCATCCCTTACTTTCAAAAAATATTTCCATTAAAGCTGAAGTAAAATATATATACAACTGCTGTACTCACTATTATGGATGATCTCTGATCACATAATTATGCTAAATTCATCATGCAGAAAACTTAATAAATTTGTAAAAATCATTTTTTTCATGAAATGTTACATTTCTAATGTCTAATAAACAGTGCAGATAATAAAATAAATTAGTGTAAAGACATTTATCCAAAATATATGGAGCAATGGAGTTCATTAAATCATCCAATGACTAAGAATAAAACAGATGAACATCACTTTTAGTTGTAAACCAATTTTACAGGTATTATTTCCTATAATAGAAAGTTACAGTGAAATCACTCAAACCTATTAAGAATAATGCACCAGAGTCCTAACAATCTATAACTTTTTCCTTGATTGCTTCTGATGCATCTCATAATCACTTAGAATGAACACATTTGTCAATGCTAACAAACACAAATTAAGCAGATGAGTCTCATTAAATAGGTTTATATAATGGATTTTTGTGTTTCTTATATCTAATGTATCACATAAACATACCCACACTGCTATTAACTGCCCCACGTGCTCTCTGGTCACCTGCATGCTTTGTTTATTTGAAAAGTCAAGCTTTTTCCTGTTGAATTGCTTGATGTATGTCTTCTCATACCAAGGGACTGCACTGTATAACTGCTATTCACATTCTGCTCATTGTTCATATAATTGTTTATTTGGAGTGTTTCAACAATTTCTTGTTTTATTACTATGTTCACCATATAGGTTGTAAACAATTTACTACATTTTATTTATGTATTATATTTGCTCCGCTGAAAATGGACCTGGTCCAGTCGGAATTTCCTGGTTAACAAATGTAAAATAAAATAAAATAAATAAATAAAATAATGTCACTGAGATGACTGGCAATTTGGGTTTTAAGAGATATTGCAGTTTGTTCTATATAGAATGCAACTAGCTCAACATACCACTCAGATGCTTATATATGTCATCTGCTCATTAATCTCCTTGCATCTTTCACTACATTCCTAGTCATGAAAAATGAAGCCCTGACCAGCTATGTACTTGTGTTACATTTCATACAAGGAAGACAGCCCTTCTTCTGTTGGAGGACAACAGACTTTTCATGTCAAATAGGTTCATAGGTTAGTACTAGGCTAACTGCTGTTGTGGGCCATTTTAAGCCTAGCTAATTACCCCATTTGAGAATCTAACCCTGCACATTGTGTTTGTAAGGTAAACACCTTAAGCATTATGCCAACCTCTGACCCCTTAACCATTATGCCAACCTCCGATGCCAATACTTATGTCACCCTGAAAGTGCAGCCAAACTCGAACAATGCTGCTATGTAAAATTAATTGCAACTGGCAGTATTGAATCCAGGAATCTATTATTGTGAGGCATATACCAAGAAGACTGAATTGCAGATCTGATTTTATGTATGTTGTCAGTATAAATTGTAAGAGACCTAGAGGATTGGAAAATGCAGAGGAACCATCATTTGATTTAGTTCTGTAGACCAACAGAGTTTTCTCTGGGAATAGAAGGCACATCTAATTATACCTGCTTTAGTTTCTATGCCCCTGTAGGAAACAGAACCCTTTTGATTGCAAAGGAAAATAAACATATGTAATACTGATATTATTAGCCGTGTTTATCAGAAGCATTATCGTTATTGTTGTACATGTAGTTATTGTTGATGCCATTAAGCATTTCATGCATTGTGTCTTTGCTACTGTATCTTGATTGCATTTCTCAATTATCCCCTCATGTATTGCTGTATATTAATCTTGGTACTTCCTGGCATATCATGTAATGGTATGTAACAAAAATACCAAAAATAAAAGACATTGAAGCCATGCCGTTTAAAAGATGTGTGTCCCTACTTCAGTACAAGCCATGCAATTAAGGCTTGTTTTTCCAGTAAACAGGCCTATGGAATGTTTAGGAAACAAACAAGAACCCTGAGACTGAAACACAGAGATCTGTCTGCTAAGACATTTGCCTAACATCTTCACTGAGGACGTGATCTGGGTACTCAGGTTGACAGCAATCTGAACTTTAACCACCACATATCCACACTAGTAAGGAGATGTGGTGCATCTTATAAGTAAGGGCATCACATCTACATCTAAGAATGTTATACTTCTATTATACTTGGCTCTCATCAGACCAATAATTGAGTACAATGCTCCCTTTTGCATATACCTCACCAGACACCTGTAACAACTAAAAAGATATTAGAGGTTTCTCACCAAAAAATTAAAGGGTATACAAAACAAGTCTTATGTGGAAAGACTGAAAGCCCTGTCACTGTATTCTGTCTCCTACAGGCTGCTAAGGGGTGACCTGTGCCTGGTTTACAGGGTAGTCTCTGACTTGGCCCTGATGGAAATGCTATGTATTTGTAAATCAAAGTGCACAAGGGCCACTTGCTCCAGGGATCTTAGCCTCTGACATGAACAGGTCATGCTGGAGAGACAGATACATCTCCCAGAGACTGCCACTTCTCTGGAAGAAGCTTCCATTTCATGTGAAATAGAGCTCCTCAGGACCCTCTTCAAATGCAGTCTAGATTACTGGATGGGTGACTGCAAATTCACTGCTGCGGTGGTGCCCATTTGTGTTGACAGATGCCTACTTGAAATTAAGTTCATAATTTATTGCTTATGTGCTAATAAATTCTACTTTTATACAAAATTCAAGTTAGTGCAAGATAACTGATAAAATTGTAGCTTGACTGTAACCTAGAAAATAGACTTTGGAAAGGAACAAATACATGCTCTGCTAGCTTATCGCCACTCGGAGGCAAATATAATAATATAATAATAAATATAATAATAATATAATAATAATATGTTATAACATATTAGGCTCCAATGTATCTATAAAAAGGTTTCCTATTATGCTCAATATCTTTATATACATTTTCTTCAAATGTTTCTTCATCTTGTCTAACACTATGCTTAATCTGTTTGTCCAGCTCGTTTATTTCATTTTTCAAAGTTGTAGTTCAACCTCTCTTCCATTTCTTATATTTTTTGTCTCTCACCTTAACCAGGTATCTTGTTCTTATGGAAATATACCCCCCGTCTAGATCCTGATGTTAAACATTTTTGACTTTTTGCACTCAAACAATTTCTCTTTCAAAACTTCCACATTCCATCTGCAGTTTTTCCAGTGAACACCTCACTCCAGTTAGTTTTATATAGTAACTGTTTTGCTTCCCTATAATCTGTAATTAACCTTCTGTGCATTGGCTTAGATTTCAGTTTGGCAGAATTATCAAGCAACAAATTAACCTTTATGACCCTATGATCACTGCACATCAATGGTGGTAAAACTTGACTTGAAGTTACAGTAATTTTTTGGGAACACAAACAATATCTAGTATATTCCGTCCCTTGGTATTTTTTTTTTTTTTTACAGTTTGAAGCATTTGTTGTTCCTGAATATACTCTGTGAATAATTTCTTTACTAATGTTGTTGAATCAAGATTATTCCAGTCTGTTTCTGGTAAATTTAAGTCCCCAGCTAATATTATTCCTCCCTCCTGTGTTTCATGTAAGAAATGTATGAATTGCTCTAGGTCATCTGCACTTGACTTTGGTGGTCTGTACACTCTAACAATTGTTATATGTTCCAAGATTGTCTTTATTGTCACAGTTACACAGTCTATAGTATTGGTGTTATCATTGAACATGTAATAATCACAAGTCTCATAGCTATCTTTAATCCCTATCCAGCACCTCCACCTGATTTTTTTGTTAGAATGTCTGTTACAGTAAAAACATTTATACCCTGACAGAACTGGTTTCCAGTCCTTGTTCTTTAACCATGTTTTACTAACTATAACAACATCAATCTTGTGGGAACGTAGCAAATTTTCTACTAAAAAACTGTATTATTAATGCTCCTAACATTAACAGCCATCAGAGATGCATCAAATGTTGCTATCTGTGAACCGTTACATTTTTGACCTGGCAAAAATCCTGGCTAGTGTTTGTCAAATATTGCAAAATATCTGCTGCAAAAATTCTCTTCCCAGATCTAAACAAATGCACACCATCCAGTCTGAACACGTGTGCCCAAAAGAAGGCTTGGATGCTCTAAACATTTCCATTTTTTAAAACAGGACATTTTTTCCATGTAGGTGTTTATCCAAAAAATCTTTTTATTCACAGTGACCTGACTATCCTTTCTATAGGTGATTTGAGAAAAATATGTCCTAACACCAGTACAAGCTATACTATATAGGAGGGCTATCATTTCCTGACTAACAGTCAGAGAATCTTTGTTGGTGACATCATTTGTACCAACATGAATAAAAACAGATCCATACTTCCTTACATTAAGGTGTTCCAAGGCTTGTTTCACATCTTCTATTTTTGCTCCTGGCAAGCATAACACTACTTGATGTTCATTATCATCTCTGCAAATGTAAGCATCAGTTCCTCTAATAACTGAATCTCCAGTTACAAGAATATCTTTGCTGACCGTCTCTGAAGAATCTTCAGCTTCTAATACAGTCATTTCTGCTCTAGCCATTGTTATGAAGGATTGATCTTCATCACTATTAGTCTTATTAATTCCACTGTTTTCATTGCGATTAAATTCTCATCCAGCTGCCATTGTAAATCAACAACTTGAGCCATGTAAACTGATAAAGTGTGTGCAGATTCTAAAATTTATTCTCAGACACAATAGATTATAGATATAGTTACAAAATCTTATGCAAAACAGTTTGGCTCCACAAAAGGGGTGGTAAGTTATCCTAGTGACATCCAGGTAACCCTAGATACTGGAATCAAATTAGATTATATTGTAAAAGTACTGTGCAAACTGGATCCAAACAAAGTACACGGAGGAGACAGAATAAATAACAATGACCTGAGAACACTTAAGCAAGAACTTACACTGCCATTGCATCTATTATTCACTCGGTCATATAAATATGGGGAGATTTCTCAAGATTGGAGACAGGCACTTATTAAACCTGTTTTTAAGGGAAAGGGGAGTAGGACAAACCCAGAATCATACAGACCCAGACCCTTAAGTCTACTTTCATGTTGTGGAAAAATAATGGAGAAGGTAATACTGGATAAGTTATTGTCAGAACTGGATAGGTTGGGACTTGAAACCATATATCAGCATGCATATGTTGAAAATAGATCTATTACCACCTGTAACATGATGTTCTATAACAATATAATAACAGCTATGAATGAAAAATTGTGCTGTGATGTGATTTATATAAATTTAACTTCAGCATTTGACAGGGTCAAACACAAAACACTGATCAATAAATTAGTACAACTAGGTATTGATGTACTGTTGATAAGATGGATAGCTGCATGGCTTGCAGATAGGACATGGCAAGTATCACACACAAACTGGACAGGTGAAATCCTTGGTTACAGTCAAGGTGTTGGACAGGGCTCTGTGCTAGGCCCCTACTTGTTTTGATTGCATCTTTCAGACCTTACTTTTTCATCTAAGGTGTTCTACAGTCTATATGCTGATGGCCTGAAATTGGGTAAACTGATTACAAGTGTTACAGATAAGGCATGTCTGCAAAATAATTTGAGTAAATTGACCATTTGGGCACAGGAGAATAATATGTTGATAAACACATCAAAAGCTAAGCATATGAGATTTGAGAGAGACAAACTGAAAGGTGAATATTTAATACAGTACACAGTTATTGAAACCATAGAGTCATTTAAGGACCTGGGTATATGGGTAGATTCAGCTATGAGATTTCTAATCAAATCAGCCAACTGGCTAATGATAGTTATAGAACTATAGGTTGTATAAAAAGATTTATAAAGTCTAGGAAATCAAACATAATGAAGTCATTGTTTGTTAGTTACATTACACCCAAACTTGAGTATGGAATAACAATATGGAAACCCTATAGGAAAACAAGCATGAATAAACTAGAAAGAGTACGGCGGAAATATACTAAAGGCATCCATGGATGTGAAAATCTAAGTTATTATGAAAGACTAAAATATCTAAACTTGTACAGTGTCTCTAACAGATATTTAAGAGATCTTATTCAGGTATATAGGCATTTAGAGACAACTACCTCTGGGAATGTTTGGGGTTATCAAAAAGTACTAGAGAATCATCAGACAACCTATGTAGAAGATTCTATAGGAATGAAAAGTGTACTAATTGGTTCTCTGACAGAGTAGCTGATGCTTGGAACAAACTACCAAATTACATTAAAGCAAGTACTAGTTTAGATATTTTTAAGAGCAGCCTGGACATTTATTATGGGAACAAGTGTTTTGGCATATTGGCAAGCTAGAAGATCTTTAATGCCTGTGTTTGAAACATTTGTATATTTGTATGTATGTATGTAATGTTCTGGCATCTCTGTGAGTAAATCTATGTAATAAATCTTTGGACATTTGTTGATGGTCTACCACCTCAGAACATATTAATTGTATGCGTATAACTTGGATTTAGGTACATTTTTCATCTTATGTTATGGATGACAACAAAGAATTGTTAAAGAAAGATTTTCTGTACATTGTCTCTATTGTACCATCAATGAGTCTGATGACACAAACATGCAAAAAATTCAGTTGTGAAGAAATCAGCATATAAAGTGAATTTCACTTCAAATCTGGAATAATTAAGAAAATGTGCAAATTCCTGTAATAAATCCCTGTCACCACCCTAAAATTATCCAAATTCAATTTAGATAATGATGCTACATGACAGTATTCTCAAAAATAAACATTTTGCTTATTGACAAATAAAAATCTGCTCAAGAAATCCAGAAATAAGTCTACATACATGGGGGCAAAAATATGCCCTATCACAGTCCCATTCAACTGTAAACATTCCCTCCAGAAATAAAATGTATATCTAGTCAATACAAATTCTGCCATTTAAAAAAATATAATCACTGATTCAAAGGAATAACTATTACTTTGATCCAACCAATATGTTAAAGCTTGCAAGCCAAGACCATAGGGGACATTTATGTACTAAGACTGAATACCTGGTGTACAAAGCAAAGAATCATGTGATACCAGACACATAAGACTCAGAGAACTGAGTTGTATCTTTAAACCTAGATGTTATCATATCCAACAGGAATTTATGAAAAAAATTCAGAAATGGGTTTAGTAACTGATCCACTGCCCAACACAGTCAGACAAACAGAAGGGTGGTCCACGGATTTATGAAATTTTGAGCAAATAAAGTCTAGAATTCCCTGCTGAGTTACTTAGACATAACACCAGAGTCTATTCAATATTATAGAAAATCACTAATCACAGTTGGAAAAAAGGATGTTGGATCATAACCTAATCTAAAATAATAGAAAGTATCCAGTTGCTGTTTTATTACTTCTTGCTTGTACATACAACTACACCCCCTTTATCTGAGTAATGATCAGTTACTTTTCAGGCTTTAAATTCAGTAATGTTATTAAATGTGGATTGTTTGAATGCACTTTTGGCCTTAAAATGCAACTTCTTCATCACACTGTTTGCAAATAATTCAACTGTATGATATTATAAAAGGAAAGCATAAGCTTTATGATGCCTAAATTGCACAACATCAAAAGACGCTAAATCCAAGGAAAAGCTATCTTTATGCCATATTCTTAAATTCAATAGCTACAAAACTGTTTAAGATTTTGTATAGAATGAAATAAAATCCTGTACAAATTCAAACTTAATACAGTTAATGAAAAATGCATCTCTCATGATTATTCTACACAAAATGCATATTAAAGGGGCACTAGGTCGTTTGTACAACAGCATATCTGCCTCGGACCGAAGCTAAAACACTGTCACTCACTGAGGTAATGACCTCCCTTTTTTGTGACATCACTCAAGACTTTCTTTAAATCCCACCCACGGCATAAAGTTTCTTGAAATAGGTGTGCAAACCCGTATTCCAGTCCTCCCTTAGTTCCGTCTACACTAAGAGACTCAGAATTTGGGTTCCCTGCTTCATACAGTGTCTACTTATTTTTTGTTTCTGTGCTGTTGTTGGAGCTATTAACGTAGGCATGTGTTTCTAATTTTCTTTTATTTCTATTTACGTGCAAAATAGGTTTATTAGCTAGTTCTGCTATTTGCTTTTATAACGCTTAGCATGGTATTTCTGTTCGTCATTCTTCAGCTACAACGGAGAAAGCATGCATGTTAAAAGAAACATGATTTCTAGCTTTGATATATATATATATTTCCCTTATTACAGTAGTCTTTTGTTGGGCAATACATGTATATACATGTAGACATTTAAAATATATATATAAATGTGTATACTTTTAATGTGTAAAGTGTTCATGCTTTTGCAGACGAACAGCCAGGAAACGTTACATATAACTCAGTCCTGCCTTCCAAACCTGTGCTGTGCACATCCGTACATAAATTCTTCTCTATTTTTTTGTCTTTAACATTTTACAGCAAGGCTTCTGAGATGTACAAATACTTTTTTATCTCTTTTTTATGTGTAATGGTCCGTGAATTTGCAGATGATCGCACGCATACCCTAACTGGCAGCACACGTTACATATACTCGGTCCTGCCTTCCAAACTTGCGCTGTGCACGTCTGTGCATAAATTCTTCTCTCTCTCTCTATTCTTTTTTCTTTAACTCTTCACAGCAAGGGTTCTGGATGTATGAATGTTGCTTTCTCTCTCTCTCTTTTTTTTGTCTCGTTCTGACCACAATGCAGACTGCATAATAAGCCTAGCGATTACTGAAAAGCAGTACTAACTGTCAGGGAAGCGTAGGTGTGATCGTACCTTTCATCTGAACAGCATTTGCAGAATGTACACATTTTTGCCTATTAATTTTGGTTTGCTTTTCTTTAATTGTGGTTTTCTTGCAAATTAGTGTCAGATCATGTTTAGAATACTACCACAACATATTTTATAAATGCCTGCTTTCATCCTGTCCTAGTGAAACCGCATATTCTTATATTTGACTGGCAACTAATCATTTTTTTTATGATATTGTAATTTGCACTCTGTTTACTGTAAGTAGTTAGCTAGCATATAGATTACACATTTCTATTTGGGACTTATTCCTTCATGTATTATTTATGTTGGTTGTTTTTTTTTTTTATTGACTTTGCTTTGAGGCATATGCATGCACATACACAGGCAGGGGTTTATGTAAATAGGTAAGCCACTATTTAATTGACACCAGTTCTGTCACTTCTGTTTTGTCGAAGTTGGTGGTGTGAGATTGCTGTAATACTGTTGTTGGGAAATATGCCCTTTACTCCACATTGTGCCATCTCAAGAGTTGAAACACTTGCACAGCAATTGGGGGGGTGAGGTTGGATCTGCCCTCTTGCAACAACTTGTTTTTCTTCAGAGTTGTTATTTCTTTTTTTGAGAATTTGTATTTTTATTTTTTGTCAATTAAATATGCATTGTCAAAATACAGTAATTTTGGTCAAAATGCAAGCTAGTCAGATTGTGGATGGATGGACTGAAGTAATGGCGGGGCATATTCTAGTTGGAGTTGGAGGGTATTCTTACCAATAGCTGCCCTTCCTTCAATGGTATGCAACTGCCAGATTTTTTTTTTATGAAAGCTAAATAGAGTACGGTTGACTTTTGTTTTCAGGTTAACAATATGATGTGCCATAGCTAGACCAGGAACAAGAATGATGTGTAGGTACTTGAAAATGAGAACCTATTTTAGAGGTTGTAGGTTGGTGGAGGTTGTTTATTCAGCTTCAACCATGGTTGCAGTTTTTGGAGTCTATTTAGCTGTTCCTACAGCATGGTGCCATAGTTGGTTAAGAAGTTTGTATGGCAATGTCATCTGCAAACACAGTAACATTGATATAGTAGTATGCGATTAGGGAGTTGGCATATCTTACTGAAAAGGTTCTGTTTTGACAGGTAGCTAGAATACCATTTTAGGTTGGAGGGACCAAAGCCAGAGTATGAGGAACGGTTAAGCTGGAAGGTTAAATTTAACCTACTCAAAGGTTTCGGATAGTTCAATAAAGAGGGCACCAGTAAGATGTACTTTTATTACTGAGTAGAGTATTGTTGAGTGTATGTATAGCAGTTTGAATGTTTCTATTTTAATGAGGTCCAGCTAATGGGAGATGAGAATATTCTACTGGTAGAAGAAGGTGGCTAACTGATTGCAGACCATTTTTTGATTTAACTTACCTAGGGTTTAGTACATTTAGGAATGGGGGCATCTATTTTTTTTCAGATACTGTGGAAGGTTTGTTGTGCCAGTGCCAGATTAAATTATGTAACATATTTGTGGTGAAATGAGATCTCCATAATGTTTGATGAACCACAGGTAGAAACCATCAGAGTTTGGTGGGTCTTCATTAGCTAATGGCTATATTAATTTATTTTTGAGAGACTTTTGTGAGGGGAGAAAAGAGGTACTTAGAGTTCATGGGGTGATGAAGTTGGTAGCAAGGGAGGTGGACATGCATTGGCAAAATCAGCTGCCAAATCTGAATGGTGAACTGACTGACATATGTGCTGTGAGACAGTAAGACTGCTCAGGTATTAAACTCTTTCCAGAACTGAGTGCAACAGGAGAAAGTAGAAGCTTGGTGTTCGTGTAATTACAAGACTTTGGTATGCTTTTATTTCTTTTTTTGGCTTAGTTATGCAATGTAATGTAAGTGTCATTGGCAGGTGAGGATAATATTTGCTTCCAGACCTTCTAAGCATTGCTCCTTTAGTTGACAAGGTGCTGGAGATTAGATGTACACTATGGCAATCATGTTTGCTTTGTATAGTCTAAGCTTATTGCTGTAAAACTGGTTCTAAATATTGTGCAGTGTTTCCGTTACAAAATAACCCGCATTGTTGATCTTTGTGATGGCATGCAGTTCACATGTTGTTAGTAGTATTTGCAAAAAGACAGGGATAAGGCCTTGAGGCGGCCTACATAGGACATATTACTTACCCCTGAATTGTTTGTGAGGAACCTTGGTGGATGTTCCAATTGTTGGATATGCCTGGTTAGGTACATACCAAAGGGGGCATTCTACTCAATGATAGGTCTGATGAACGCAGAATAGAGTGGAACAATGACTTCCTTGGACTTGGATGCCTTACTTTTATTTATAAGTTGCGCAACATAGAATGATTAATTCACCACTGTAGACATGTGATGATCAAAGGCTAGATAAATATCTGTGTGTGTCCCCAAGTCCCTGACTACTGGGTGAACTCTAATGGGTGTGTTGTCAATATGATATTTAACAGGAATGGATGACTTCCCAATGGATAGTATTATGCATTTCTTGACATTTAACTTTACTCCGTGGCTCTGATACTAGTTGTTTGTCTGTGTCAGCCCCTCCTGCAGAACATTTGTGTCAGTGGGAAATTCAATGACCGCTCCTAATTTGCAGTCATCGGCAAATTTAGTCAGCTAGAGACCACTGACATTGGCCTTGACTTCAGAGAAGTTAATGCCAAAAAAATACCAGTCCAAGGACTAATCCCTGAAGAACTCCACTTGACTGGCCCCTTTGTAGAGGTGCACTCCTCAATTTTAACTTCATGGGTCCTGTCTGTGAGCCAGTTGACTTCTGAACTGGATGATATACGGTTTTGTACCTAACCTATTGTGTTTAACAATGCTAGAGCAGGGTATTGTGTCAAATACCTTGGCCAGGTCAAGGTAGGTAGTGTGAACGATTTTCCCCTCATCCATTGCTTTGGTGACCTTCTCAAAGAAGTCCACCAGGTTGAGTAGGCATGAAACCAAATTGGGTTTGCTCCAGTGTCTGGAGGTTTACTATATATCTCTGTTGATCATCTCCATGACAATTCTTTCCATGGCTTTACATATAAAACTAGTAGTTACCAGTGTCTGTAGATGGCCCACCTTTGTGCAGAGGAATGATTGTTGCCTTTCTCCATTTATGAGGCATAAAGCCTGTTTGGACGCTACAGTTAAATAGTAATTCCAGAGGTCCAGATAGGTCATGTTTCATGCCATTTAGAAGGCATCCTGGGATGTAGTCTGGGCCCACTGATGCAGTGATCTTGGTCTTAGAGAGAACATTAAGGACCTGTTCCCTAGTAATAGTAGAGGGGAGTTATATTTGCTATTTTTTGAGGGAAAGTTGAGGGGGAGAGAGGAAAAAGTTGGAGCTGAATTTATCAGCCAGGAAGTTTGTTACATCTTCTAGCTCAGTATAAGTGGCTTCATTTACAAAGAGCTCTGCACACAGTTGTGCATTTCCTTTGAGGTTGCGGACATAGATAGTGAAAGCTTTGTGGTTGCCCTTACCTCATATTTGGCTTTGGTAGACTTTGTTGTCTGATTTTTTTTTTTTTTTTTTAGTTTTTATCCTGCTGAGTGCTGCATCTCCTAATTTTTGCCATGATTTTCTTACTCCTGTTACACAGCCTATTGATTTTATGATTCCACCAGGGTGGCTTATTTTTTGAGTTAGTTCTGTACTTCTTCTTGGTGGGTACAGCTGCCTCTAAGCAGCTATTAACATGCTTGCACAGGGTTTCAGTGAACAGTTCTGCATAGGCAGAAGTGTTTTCAGGGTTTATGGGGGCTTGACATTTTGTCAGGTTCTCACTTAATAGCTAGAGTTAACCTTAGCATAGTTTTTGAATATTCCAGGTTTAGCTGGAGGTCCAGGTTTTATATTTACTTCAAAGGAGACCATTTTGTGTTCTGACCTTACTAGGGAAGGCATTACAGTAGGGGGTGTGCAGCAGTTTCCCATATTAGTGAGGAACAGATCCAGTATGGTTGCACCACTAGTTGGTGTATTGACTATCTGGTCCAGGGAGTATTGACTGTTTTGAATATTTGACACGGTTTGTTTCAGCAAATGTGTACTCCAGATGCCCTTACTAAGTAAATCTCAGCAGCACTCGTCTATAGTTCTGAAGTTGCTATCAGATTTCAGAACCGTGGCTAAAAGTGACATTTCCCTAATTGCCACTTTAGGGATGATGCTACCTGGTAACCAAAAGGAAAATAAAATTTCCTGTTTGACAAAATAACCAAATATACGTTTTAACAACCGTCTTTATCTATCTATTGAGCTATATAGATAGATATAGATACAAAGATAAATAAAATGTCTTGTGTGTGTGTGTGTGTGTGTGTGTGTGTGTGTGTGTGTGTGTGTGTGTGTGTATATATATATATATATATATATATATATATATATTTCTTTATCTATATAGATAGATACATGGATAGATAAATATAGATATATGTCTTCTGTATCAAACATCAAATTTCCACTGTGGATTGTTGGAACATATGTTTAAAGAAACACTGTAAGGCAAAGGGCCAGATTCATGAAAGTACTGTTATGTGTATATACTGTCAAAAAAGCTAGAAATAACAGCAAGCTAGTCTCCTCATTATTTCTAGACTTGTGAAAAACTTTTGACACAGTTTGTCACAGCAAATGAGTACTTCAGATGTCCTTACTAAGTCTATCTTAGCCACAGTCTTTTATTGTTCGAAAGCTAATTGTCCAATAGGTATCAGTCATTAAAATGACACATCACCCTCTCTCCACATTTCTCAGTCACCACTGGTGTACCACAAGCTATCTCCTTGGTCCCATCCCCTTTAACATTCTCACTGTCACCCTCCACACATCAACACAACAGGCCTCTCAAGTACAATACCCAGATGACTCCACACTTATAAGCCCATCACACAACCTGGCACAACTCCAAAAAAATACTCAGAAAGCTTTAACAGCCACTGAAACATGGTTTCATAACTAACAACTTATGTGAAACACTCCTCCCACTAAAAAAATATTTATTTTTTCCACAAATCCCTTTCTCATGGAAAATATAACACATTTAAAGTCTTCTCTCTTCATAATACAACCACTAAAATCACTTCTCATAGCAAATTATTAGGCATGATAGTGGATGGTAAACTAAAATATGACCTGCATATACAAAACTGCTTTACAAACTCACCAAAATCTAAGTATGCTTTACAGAGCCAAAAACTGTCTCATCAAAACAATTGCAGCTGCACTTGTTACTCCTTACTTCCTCACCTCACTACTTTATGGTGACCCATCCTTAATAATCCATAGGCATCACAGACATCAAAACCCGAACAATGCTATAATCAAGTGGTTCATTTTACAGCAAATACCCCTTTCAGAACTCAGCACTCTATAATACTAAAAGCCTAAATTGGTTTGAACTACCCCATCAATTAACATACGCACACAGCTTTTTACCACCCTAAAAATTATCCACCATCCAGCTGTTTGTCTGTTACTAAGTACAATTCTACACAACTGTGTTCTCAATAGGTTATTATGAATGAATGTCAAGACTCCACTGTTTCAACAATCTGCTGGGCATGGTCAGACAATGTTGCTGAGGTCTGGAACTCGGGTCAATACCCAGCCCCCAGTTATTTAAAACCATTCTGATAGAGTTCCTACCCAAAGTCTGTCTCTGTTCTTGCTCATGTCACCCCCAAGATAAACTATATCCCTAAATATGAACAAGTATCTTTTCATACCTTACACTTCCTTACTCACTTTTTCACTCACTTCCTTACTTCAATCAGTTTCTTTTCTCTGACTATCTAAATATGCAACAACCCTGTTTTTTCTCACTTCACTTTGCAATTCCCAGTTGTATTACACAAATTTACTGTTCATTTCTTAATAAACTGGCTAACATTTCTCAAAATATTAATTCATTGTCATATAAGTTTTATCTATTCTTAACCAATGTTAATTAGTAATTTTTCTCAATTTATCAAAAATTTTTGAAATGGTCTGTCACCCTGGACTTTTCAAACAACTTTCCACCATTGGTCTATCACCCCCATTAAGTCAATGGTTCTCCCGCTACCTAACCAAAATACATCAGGCAGTAAAATGGAAAGCCACTATGTCACATCTCACTACAGTCGGTGTCCCACAAGGATCTGTCCTTGTTCCATTACTCTTCAATATTTTCATCAACAACTTGTATATTTCCACTTGTCAAGGCACACTTGTTCAACATGCAGATGACTTCATTATCATCTCCTCTTTAAGATCTCAATCCATGTGCATCATATAACCCAACAAGCTTTCATGTTTATTGAAACATGGCTTAATGCTTACCTCTTGCTCAACCTCCAAAAAACAAAGTTATTAGATTCAAGAATTATTCCTTCAGCAACGCAGAAATAGAACTGGTCCCCCATACCAAATAAAAAAAGACCAGAAACTTGGCATGCTATACAGATACAAACTATTCCTGAATACCCAACCAAAGTGACTCCAGCCAACTCCTCCCTTCTAACCACTGCCACTATGGTGCCCCTATTCTGACTAAATTACAATCTTCCCTAAATATTCAACCTGAAATGTGCTACAAAAAAATCAACAAGTTCACCACCAGTGCAAATTCACCCTACAACACCATAAGTCTCTACACACCCTTCAGTGGCTCAAACTTCCCATACATCTTACTTACTTACAGCTTATTACCGAACACAGTATCATTTACAAACCCTCAGCTTGTCCACTTCTTAATACATTAATCAACCTATACACACCTGCTAGAACTCTCAAATATGAAGATAACCAACTTCTCAACATACTTACACCCTTCTACTCCCCTGGTCAAACCTTGTACTCACAGTTTCACAAGGTTGCAATTCCCTTCCTCTAACTATTAGATGTATCTCTAACCTATCTGTGTTCAGATAGTCTTTAAAAGAATAGGTGAACAAGTCCTGGTTCTGCTCATGCTCCATTCCTGACTGAACTTCCTCAACCCCCTTTTTCTACCCTCCTTCACTGCTTCCCCCAAACTATACTCTCTCCTATTTTCTAACATCCCTTTCCTCATCTGTGTTCACCTGCAGACCTGCTCATTTATCTCTTTTGACTACCTTCATAAAATTTCCCGTTTCCCTCCCATATCTAAATTACATATAACCTTATTACATTGTATATACTAACTTTGTTTTGTTCCTGTGGCTATTTATTTATAGCTTAAAAATTTAATGTTGTTGTTCAAGTATACCTTTTCTCATGTTACTGTCTTTTTTTCTCCCTCCTCTCTTATGTAGTAATGGGCATAAACACCTTGTCAGAGGTAACCTTTACCTAAACTATGCTAGACACCACTGTAAACTGTATTACTCCATCTTGCAAAACTGTTATGTTTGCAGTATTTCTGTGGGTAAGGAATCCTAGCCTCTATAATAGTGACATTGTGATATTAAAAAAAACAACAGTAGGCTGTTCCTCTCAGCACACCGACACTTTCGAAGTAAAATATCACTGGTTTAATAAATAAAATAATTAAAATAGCATAAAATACAACGGTTAAGCACTTTCATCTAAATTATTTAGACTTATATTATAAATTATATTATATTATATTATATTATATTATATTAAATATTATAAATAATTACCAGCATATGATGATAGGACGTAAGAAGTATATAAACTGTGAAGTAATGCAAATGAATTGTTCTGATGAAGTCTAAATAATTTAGATGAAAGCGCTTAACCATTGTATTTTATGCTATTTTAAATATTTTATTTATTAAACCAGTGATATTTTACTTCGAAAGTGTCGGTGTTTACGTGTCCTGTGCTGAGAGGAACAGCCTACTGTTGTTTTTTTTAATAGTGACATTGTGATGGCGAGGTTCTCCCAAAGAATGTCTGGAGTGTGAGCCTGGAGGAGAAAGTCGTCTAGGTATAGAAAGATCTGTATGTCCTTTAACCTGCAGAAAGCTATGACAGGAGCTAAGCATTTTGTGAACACCCTCTGAACCATAGAGCCATAGGCAACCCAAAGAGCAAGGCTCAGAACTGAAAATGAGATGAAGCAATAGCAAAGCAAACAAATTTTCTGAACCATAGACAAATGGGAATATGAAGATAGACATCCTTGATGTCGAATGACACTGAAGGACTGGGGTAGGATAAGAGGAAGAAGGGTGGGTAAGGTTAAAATATGAAAGATGGAAACTTTCAGAAAGATATTTAGATGGGAAAGGTCTAGAAGGGCCATCCTTCCTGGGTATCAACAACATTCTGGTGTAGATGAACCCTTTTTCTAGTTGGTTTACACCACCTGAATAGTGGCCTGAGAGAGGAGGTTGGAAATGATTTTGGGAAAGGTGTTCCAGTTGCTCCTTTGGAGGTTGTGGAATACCCCTGAAAGAGGGAAGAGTCTTCCACACCATAAAGTATCCATGGAAGATGATGGGTAGGACCCAAGAATCCTGGGTTATCTTTTTCCAACTAGGGAGAGAGAAGGAGAGACGGGGGGGTTGATGGCTCAGGTGGACTTGGCCTGAAAGGGCTGTTTCTGTGTGGGAGTGGAGGATGAAAATTTAGAGGCAAATTGTTTCCTGGAATCCCTCTTGCTGTTGGAGGATTGTGGTCTTATAGACTTTCTAACAAAGACGGTCTTGGGAGGATAGTTTCTATTTAACATGGGCACCAGAGAAACAAAGATATGCTTCAGATGTTGCAGCTCTTTGCCCTTCTTCTGAAGAGATTTGAAATGTTCTGCAGCTGAGGTACAAAACTAGACCTTGTCCAGGGGGCATCCATGACTTTTTGCCATAATGTCATCAGGCAAAGGTTGGAGCCTGAGCCAGGAATACCTCCTCAAGATTGATCCTGATGCAGCCTATGTAGCTGATGCCTCAACAACATTATCACCACTCTTTATGAAGTGTCGTGTAACCTGAACTGAGGAGTTGAAGATGGAGGAAAGCTTAACCTGACTGGGAGAGTCAGGAAGGTCAGACAATAGTTTGCCATAGTCTGAAAGAAGAGCCAAAGAATACTTAGCTATACGGGTCTAATAGTTAATGGCCCTGAAGGCAAGATTAGTTGCTGAAGTAGAACCCTTTTTTCCTATTCTGTCCATGACCTTGTTCTACTTATCTGAGAGGAGCTGGGAAGTGGAAGGTAGCATCTTTGATGCTTTGTCTGCAGAAACTGAAATGGTAGCAGGGTCTGCAGAAGGACAACTCAATACGAATTTGGAGTCTGTCGCTTGTCCTGTGTTATGATTCAAGACATACAGGCAGGGTATTTTGTTTATATGCTTTATTATATATATAGAAACACATCTGGATGGATAGCAGCAACATAAAATATAAACTAACTGATTAACTGACAGACCATTACATACATGCACGCTTGCATCTGAACAGTTCTCTACAAAATGGCAATGTGGCTCACACATGCTCAGTATTTATACACGTGTAAGCCCATGAAAAACTTCTTAATGCATTACATACATACTCATCTACATCCTCCCTCTTTAGTGAATTGCCCACAATAAAATTACATTTGAAAAGGACATGCAATTATATAGACATTATGAAATAAACACAACATTCATGTCCAAGTTGCTGTGTTTCTTGAATATGGTCTGTAAATGTGACATAATCTACTGATATAGCAATTATAACTTGGTTTAGCAACAGGGACAGTCATTGGTGAACGATCTCTTTCAGGAGTTTTGGGAATCTTATCAGGAATGGTGATATCTACTGGAATGTCCTCTGGAACTGGAACACTGGATAACTGACTGAGAGCTCGGGTCTTCTTCAGAGGCAAGATGCTGTGATACATGCTCGGACACCTACACCAAATGTTTCTGATTCCGCCTAAATTCTACTCCTTGTGATTCCACAATGTACATTCGTGGCTATGGGCATATGATTTTCATGACTCCAGTCTGATCCAAACCTTTGGACATCTGCATCCTCACGATCTCCCCTTCTCGTAATTGACTGAGTGGTTTGCTGGACCTATAATAGAACTTTTAGGACAAACGATTTTTCTTGAGTTGAGCTCTCACTGCTTTGTTGTTCTTCGCACAGGGAACTGACAGACTGCTACTAACTGGGAATGTGGTTCTGCTTTGTCTCAACAAAAGCCTTTCTGCAAGTGAACCAAGATGTTTATCTTGAGGAACATTTGTGAGATTCAGGAGATTTAGTAAAACATCGCCACTGTCTCTTTTCAACTTCTCTAATAACTGTTTTGCACTTTGAACTGCACGTTCTGCCACACCCTTTTACTTTGGGTACTCAAGGCTACTTGTAACATGAATAAAGTCCCTCTCTTCAGCAAATCTCTTTAAATGCTGACTTGTAAAATTGTGTACTGTTGTCAAAAATAACTTTATGCAGACTACCATGGACTGCAAAATGACACTTCAACTTAGTAATGACAGTACTGAATGCTAGATTAGGAATTAGGTCATTGTCGAACCAATTTGAATAAGAATCTGCTAACACCAACTAATATTGACAATTCCATTTGAAAATGTCTGTAGCCAATGTCAACCAAGGTAGTTCAGGAATCTGGTTTAGCTTAAGTGATTCTTTCTGTTGGGGTGGTTTAGTACTATTACATGCAGAACAAAATGAAAGTACTCTCTCAATATCCTTTGACATAGAAGGTCAAATGACTAGTTCTCTCACCATTCTTTTGACAGAATCGGCTCCTGGGTGGCCACGATGTAAGATGATAATAGACTCTTGTTGCAAGGATTTTGGAACAATCATTTTTGTACCTTTCATGATGATACCATTGTCATATAAAATCTCATCTCTTTAAGGAAAATAAGGTTGCAGGTCTACTGGTAAACAAGACTGCTTTGACGACCATCCTTGACTGATAAAGTGGTTCAGCCTCTGGAGAACTGGATCTGAGGCTGTGTGACTTCTAAGCTCATCAAGACATGTGGAAGAAAAATTTCTCACTTCCATGACTTCAAAGTCAAATTGTTAATTTTCATGCTGTTCAGTGGTATTTCTGGGAAATCTGGATAAAGTATCAGCCTTTGGTGTAGACAAGATTGAAATTATACTTTTTAAATTTCAGTATCATGCGTTGCAGTCTGGCTGCAGCGGTATGTATAGGCTAACTCAAAATAGTGATTACAGGTTATTGATCTGTTTCGGTCAGGATCGGATGGCTGTAAATATAATGATGGAACTTTGAACATTCAAACGCAATCGCCAAGAGCTCTTTCTCAATCTGCGCATACTGTATCTTGGTTTGGGTTAGAGTTCTAGATGCATAATCTACTGCTCTACCCTCGTGAAGAATGACTGCCCCAAGACCAAATTTCGAAGCATCACAAGAAAGATTAACTGGTTTGTGAACATCATAATATCTTAAAGTAGGTGGACTGGCAAATCTTTGTTTCAGGACATTAATTAATTAATTAATTAATTAATTATTTATTTATTTGCAGTTTGTTTACCAGGATAGTCCATTGGGCCACGAGGAGCTCATTTTCAATGGAGTCCAAAATACAGATATTGAAAATTAGAAAAATTACAAAATCATAAACTTTCAAAAATTGTAAAAACTTACAGGTAAATAAATGACTAGGCAAGTGAGGGGGCAAATGCAAAAAATCTTTTTAAATGAATTAAGTTACTATTAAAGTATGATAATTATGATAATGATGATAGTTGTTGGAGAAAGTATGAGGCTAAAGGAGGCTAATTAGGAGATATGCTTGGTGTAGACATAAGTATAGCCTAGGAAGTTATGAGGGATGGGAACAAGAGCACTCCCATTGTGAGATTAAGTGTGAGTGAAGTAATGTTTTGAAGATAGAGAGACTGTTTGTTGTACGGATAAAAGGTGGGAGAGAATTCCAGTGACGTGCTAGGCAGAAGGATAGAAGATGTTTCCCTGGAGGCCGGGCAAGTTTATGTAGTTCTATTAGATATGGATCGTAGGCATCTGTTAGGAAGGTGCATTTGGAAGGTAGAGGCAAGGGAGGGGCAGAGAGAGGGACTAAAAATAAGTTTGTGTGCCTGGATGAGTTGAATGTAGGTAAGATAATTGGGTAGCTCAATCCAGTTGAGTTGGCATATGGAGATACAGTGATGGGTGTTTGATCTGTGGCCTGTTCTTTTGATTTTAGGGAGGTTTGCAAGTCAGTAAGGATAGATGCCCCATACAGGAGGGAAGGGATAAGGTATCTGTTAGCAAGTACAAGCCTGGTAGGAATTTAAATGGTTGTGCCGATAAAGCATGCCAAGTTTCTTGTAAGTTTTTTTGATGTTTGCATGTAGATGGGTATTGAACTTTAGTTGGTCGTCAACGAGGATTCCTACTAGTTTAGCGAAGCAGACTGTTTCAAGAAGAGTGTTATTTCGGCTGGTGATAGAAAATGAGTTTTTGTCTAGGTTAATGCTTTTAGAGGGTGGAAATATCATTTGTTTAGTCTTGTTGGCATATAATGCTAGATGGTTGTCTAGCATCCATTGTTCAGTAGAGGAGAAAGCATCTTGGATTCATTTTGTTAAAGAGGATATGGAGGCAGTGGAGCAGATTATGGTCATGTCGTTGTCGTATTGGATGCGGTTGGCATTAAGGATGGAATGGTAGAAGTCATTGATGAAAATATTGAATAGAAGGGAACCTAGAATTGAGCCCTGGGGCACACCTGTGGGAGTGTTTAGGAATGGTGAAGTTTTTTTTTTCCACTTAACTGCTTGTTGCCTATTTGATAGGCAGCTGGTGAACCAGTTATTAGAGGAATGGGATAGATTTAGTTTAGTGAATTTAGTAAGGAGAAGATTGTGAGAGATGGTGTCAAAGGCCTTAGAGAGGTCTAAGAGGATGGTGGATACAATATGACCAGAGTTTTGGGCTTTATTTATGATTCCTAGGAAGGAGAGGAGGGTAGTGGTGGATTCTGTGACTGGGTCAGAATCCATGCTGGGTTGCAGTAAGAAGGTTATTATTAATATAAGGTAGAAGTTGTAGGTGGATGCATTTTTCGAGATGCTTTGAAATAGGAGATAGGATAGCAGTGGGATGGAGGTTGGAGATGTCATTATTGTTGCCACCATTATGGAGTGGAATAATATAGGCTTTTTTCCATAGCTGGGGAACATGTCATTCTGAAATTGATCGATTTATTAGGATGCATATAGGGAAGGCAATGAGGATGCAGATAGGGAAGGCAATGGCTTCTGAGTCCATCTTTAGGCAGTAGGATGGTATTTCATCAGGGGCACTGGAGCATGGTTTCAATATTTGAATACGTTTTTTAATTATAGAAATGGGGATAGGGCTTATGAAGAAGGGAGGAGGTTAGGAGCTAGATGAACTGGGGGAGGATGGGAAATATGGAGGTTATGTTGAAGAATCGGGATTATTAGTGAAGGAAGATGTAAGTTTTCATATATAGCCAACAAAGAATGAGTTGAATTGAGTGGCTAAGTCCAAGTCAAAGGCATTTGGGTCAGGGCAGGGGTTTTCTTTTTTGCCTGGGTTGAGGAGAGAGGAGATTTCATCCCAGAATTTTTTAGGTATTTTGTTGTGATTTTTTTTGGAGAGTGGAAAAATTGCCTTTGTGGTCTGAAATAATGAGATTTTTTTTTTACTTTGCTTCTGAGTGTTTTTTTTTTCATTAAGGGAAGTAGTAGTTTTAGTTTTATGGTAGTGCTTCCAAGCTTTATCACAGAGTTGAATGGTGGCCAAGGTATTCTTAGTTAGCCAAGGGCTGGATTTACCTTTTATGCATTTAGTTTTCCAGGGAGCAAAGTAGTCTAACAAGTTTAAGAAGGTTGAACTGAAATAAGTAATTGCATTTTCCAGGGATAAAGTTTTTAGTGGTTTCCAGTTAGCTCTTTTTAGTGCATCTGAAAATGCATTTGGGTTAACCTTTTTTAGGGATCGAGTAAAGGTGTAGGTGTGGGATAGAGGTAGGAAGGAGAGAAGACGATGTGCAAAAGTGGGAAGGTGATCTCCTAGCAAGTCTAGAAGGCTGCTACTTATTGGAGATATAGTGGAGATGGGAGACCAGAATCCAGTCTAGAGTGCTGCCAGAGAGGAAGTCTTTTGAAGATCTGGTTATGGAGTTAATAAGTTGAGTGAAGTTAGAGATTTATACTTAGAGAGTTAGTTGGAGATTGAATTGTATCCCAGTTAATGTTAACTTCACCCAGGATTACAGTTTCATTAGAAATATTGGTAGAAAACCAAGAGAGAATATCCTTGAGGAGTGGGACATTGTCTCCAGGAGGGATGTAAAGGGTGACAATACAGACTGAGTTATGTTTGTTTTTGTGAAGAAGGGCTGGGATTAATTCAGCATTACCAAATTTGGGGATAGGTTTGGATTAAGAGGTAACTAAGAAGGATGAAGAGTACAGCAGAGCGACACCACCCTCGTTTTTATGAGTTCTATCATTTCTGATGATGCAATAGTTGGATGAAATCAATTCTGAGACTTTTATGTGGGATTTGAGCTAGGTTTTGGAGATGGAAAGACTATTGGGTCTGTTGTGGAGAAGCCAGGCGTGGAGGTTAGGGATTTTGTTACATAAGCTCTGAGCATTTAATGACATCAAATGCTTTTTGGTGTTGTTTTGACCAGGCTACATCTTTACGTGGCAGATCTCTGAGCTGTGCTGAAAGTTGGCTTAAGTCTGGAATGAACTTGCCTACATAATTAACCATGCCAAAAAAATGTTGTAGGGCTTGAACAGTGTCTGGGCTGGCATCTCAAGAATTGCTGTTTGCTTGGAAGGATCTGGTTGCAAGCCTGAGCTGGTAAACAAATGACCAACATAAGTAACTTTTCTTAGCCTGAACTTGCACTTCTGTGGATTCCGCGTAAGATTCACTTCACATGCTATTTCCAGAACTTTCTTGATTCTGTCATGCTCAGCTTCACCATTACTTCCTACTAGAATATCATTTACTATAATAGCACACAGATAAAAAGAAAAAAATAGTTTCATGGCACGTTGGAATACTTCACCGCCAGAATTTATCCCAAATGGCATTCTCAAAAATCTATACCTGCCAAAAGGATTACTGAACGTGGTTAGCAATGAATATTTTCTGTGAGGCAAAATTTGCCAGAATGAACTCTTTGCATCCAAGACAGAAAAAACAGTGGTGTTTGGCATACTTGCAGTGACTTCTTCGACTGTATGCATTGGATGATGAGGTCTTTTCAGTGCTTTGTTCAAATCTCATGGGTCAATACATATTCTGATATAATCTGAGCTTTTCTTAGGAGCTACCACCATTGGAAGACACCCATTCAGTTGGTTCGTCAACTGGACAAATCACACCTTGCTGCACCATTTTGTCTAGCTCGGCTTTGACTGTGTTCTGCATAGCTACTGGAACTTTCTAGGCTGCTCTGACAACTGGGTTGACTTCAGGGTCTAACTTCATGGAGTATACAACTGAGAATTTTCCTAGTTTGTCTTTTGAAAAGATGAGCATAGGTAGAAAGAAATAGTCTGGGCAAAAATGGAACAGTTGTCTTTTAAGCTTATATGGTGTATTCCTCATTAAGTGAAATCAGTCCCATTCTCAAACTATCTTGGAAGCCCACCAACAACTGCACATGTCTTCTGACATGTAAAATTTCAAGTCATAGCTGTTCCCAGCAGAGCAACATGAAAGCACTACTGAGCTCTCAGTTTGAATTTATTTACCACCATAAGCAACAAGCATCTTACACTTTGCCAAATCAAGCTTCTCACCAGCACATACTCTTAACAAATATTTCTGCTGATATAACATTGCACTTTGAACCCGTATCAACCTTGATCTCTATGAGAGACCCATGTATCTGAACAGTACAAAATACTTCATTCTTTGCCCACAAATCTACTCTATTGACTTTTTCATTAAGCACAGGCACACCATCAACATAAAAAGTAGGGTTACAGCTTTCTAATTGCTCAGCTTGTCTCTTTGAATGTGCCTATTTTGATTTACAAAATATTTGGAAGTGATTCCACTTTTTACATCTGTGTCACTGCTGACCAAAGTCAAAACACTTTTCTCTTGTAGATACATGACTGCCACCACAATTGCGACAGCTGACTATGAGGTAGGTGAGGGCACTTGCTCTGAGTTTTGCTGACTCATCCTTGTGCTTCACTGACACTGTGTGTGCTGTGGAATTTGCTAGAAAGCTATGTGGCTTCCCAGGGGTAGCTACAGGGCTCACAGTTGCTGCCATGTGCTTTGGCCATTTTTTTTTCTAACCACGTGCTGCATACTATCAACATTAGCACTAGAAGATACTAGAAGCATGCATTTCAGTAGGGATGATCCATTACTCTATATTCCTCCAACATTAACTGAGTGCCTCTTGGTCTCAATTCTGGATCCCATGTCACTCGTCCTATGTTATGATTCAAGACAAATGGGTAATTTAGTGTGTGTGTGTGTGTGTGTGTGTGTGTGTCACATGCACGTGTGTGATGAGAGTCCCAACTGACTTCTGTACTGGTAGTGTTATGGGAATAGCCTTTTGTTTTTGTTTTGGGTTTCAGATGCAAGTTATGGGCAGAGTTATCATCTGTTACTAGGTCAAAGCAAGGAGGCTTTGCTGGTTATATTGGATCCAGTAATTCAAAAAACTATTACACATCTATAAACCCAGGAGTCCACCTAATACTAGGACCATAGATATACATCCACTCCAACAATTAAATGCACATGGTGGAGGTATAGTTTATAACACAGTGCTTAGCCACCTCCCTAGAACAAACTAGCTCTCCCATTTTAACAGTGTAACCCACTGTCTGCCTTTAAAAAGGGCATTCATAAATTCATCCTTGGTATGACTGGCTTAGTCCTTCTTGAAAAGGGTGGAAAGGCTTAAGGGTGGGTAATGGCAAGGCTGAAATGTCCTTCTAGCTCAATTAATTTGCAACTCCTCTGAGCCTATGACATATAACTAAGTCACATCCATGGATGGAAGCACAATTACTGGACATAACATGCTTAGGTCTGCTTTTTTGGTGACTACTGGGTGACCTGCATGGAGATACAGTATGTGGGAGTGGAGAATGAGTATGTGCAGTCTTCATAGGCTGGTACTAGGCTATCGGCCCTGTGGCCTATACAAGCCTAGCCATAACAATTCCCTGGATATTTCTTCCCACAATATTTACTTCCCTGGATCCCTGTCTAGCAGGGCAACTGACATGATCCCCGAGGTGAATTTCCTATCTCCCATCCAATTGTCAAGGTTCCTTTTGAAGAGGGCCAAGGAGGCACTCTGCTTGACATGTATGGGCAGTCTATTCCAGAGTATGGGTAGTTTCTGGGTCAGGAACCTATCCCTCCAGCATGTTTTGTTCATTGTGATGACAAGGTTTACATCCCTGGAGCGTGTGGCTCTGAGGGATTGGGATTTCTTTAAGTGGAGCATGTCCACCAGCTCAGGGTTTGACATGGCCTTGTATGTTAAGCAGAAATCACCTCTGAGTAGACGATATTCCACAGACTATAGCTGAAGTTTTTTTTAGACTGTAAGCATAGGGCATCTGCTTTAGGCCTGTGAATCTTTTAGTGAGGTATTTCTGCGGTCTTTCCAGTTGTTGCAGATGTCTTGTGAGGTGCATACCAAATGACTTGTGCTCAGGACTAACTTTAACCTGTGGAACTTGTTTAACTTGCTTACTTATGTAATCTCTGTAAATAGTCTGTTTGTAATATGTAATGCTGGTATTATGTAATACTGTATCTGCTTACCCTTGGATCTTTTCTCCCCGGGCCTCCGCTGAAAATGGACATGCATCCAGTCGGACTATCGCGGTCAACAAATGTAAAATAAAATAAATAAGTAAAAGATACATTTAACTCTGTAGAACTATGGTTTACAAAATGCTGTCTCTTATTAAACCCTAAAAAAACAAAACTTCTCCTTTTTACACCTACCAGTAAATCTCCACCAATAGACTTCACTGTATCATCCCATGACGGTACACTTATATCCCAAGATCTAACTACCAAACTGCTAGGTATCACCATAGATAATAACCTAAACTTTGATGCCCATATCAATAACATTCTGAAAACTACCAATAAAAAAATAGGCTCTCTTTATAGGATTAAATCCTTCCTCACTCCTGCAACTAGAATAACCATTACCCACACACATCTTATCTCCACCCTTCTTTATGCCTCACCCATATTTACCAATCTGTCAAAAAATAACCTTAAGAAACTAGAAAACTCCTATAATAGCATAGCCAGATTTGCCACAGGTAATCTATATAGAACACATCACTGTATTAATCTAAAGCATCTTGGGTGGCTTGAATTTCACCAGCATCTGAAATTCAATCAACTGACCATCGTCCACAAAATACTGTATCAACCTGACAAAACACCCATCCTATCTAATCTTATTCACCCCTATGTTAACCTTAAGTCCCTAAGATCATCACAAAAATCTCTTGTATACATCAACAAATCAAATAATAGAGCTGGAGACTCTCTGTTTTCAATTTCTATTGGAAAAACCTGGAACCTACTTCCCTCTGAACTTACCACACTTCCCTCTACTACTCTGTTTAAAAATAAGCTTAAGCTCTTCCTGAAAACACACTGGATGGGCCCCTGTTCTAAACCTGACTGACCAACTTATCCATTATTACCTGAATCAATCGAGCTTCTCATCTCTGAAATGACTTCATCTTTCTAACTAATATGCCTCTATTCTCTAAATCTATTTCATATTAAATACTACTATGCTTCCTCTCCATCACAGTCCTAGTTAGTACTAGATTCTTTAAAAGTGACCCATATTCCTTGTAGATTTATTCCCTAACTGCGTCTCCATTTCATTTTCCTTATCTTCCTTTATTACCTACATTGACACTATTGCTTTCTTCTCTTTTCTTAACTAGTACTCTTCAGTAACATTTATATGTAACTTCTTATTAACTAGTACTCTTTAGTAACATTTAAATGTAACTTCTTATTAACTATACTAGTCTATTCAAATATGTGTAACCTTCGTTATGTACTTGTAAATTTGCAACCTCTTATTACTTCTCTTCTCTGTTCAAGAAAATGTATTTGCATTTTAAATATGTACTATTGTAATGTGAACTTTATTTGAATTGTGTGGAGCTTTTCTCCCCAGGCCTCTACTGAAAATGGACATATATCCTGACTAGCCCGGTCAACAAATGTAAAATAAAAATAAATAAAAATAATATGATTCTATAGCTATCTATAATGTTTGTCACATATGATTCTATAGCTATGTATAATGTTTGTCACATATGACTCTATAGCTATGTATAATGTTTGTCACATATGATTCTATAGCTATCTATAATGTTTGTCACATATGATTCTATAGCTATGTATAATGTTTGTCACATATGATGCTATAGCTATGTATAATGTTTGTCACATATGACTCTATAGCTATGTATAATGTTTTGTCACATATGATTCTATAGTTATGTATGTTTGTCACATATGATTCTATAGCTATGTATAATGTTTGTCACATATGATTCTATAGCTATGTATAATGTTTGTCACATATGATTCTATAGCTATGTATAATGTTTTGTCACATATGATTCTATAGCTATGTATAATGTTTTGTCACATATGATTCTATAGCTATGTATAATGTTTGTCACATATGATTCTATAGCTATGTATAATGTTTTGTCACATATGATTCT
Source organism: Protopterus annectens (assembly GCF_019279795.1). Lineage (NCBI taxonomy): Eukaryota > Metazoa > Chordata > Ceratodontiformes > Protopteridae > Protopterus > Protopterus annectens. The sequence goes on from NC_056728.1 coordinate 911,168,227, forward strand.
ATAGCTATGTATAATATTTGTCACATATGACTCTATAGCTATGTATAATGTTTTGTCACATATGACTCTATAGCTGTGTATAATGTTTTGTCACATATGACTCTATAGCTGTGTATAATGTTTGTCACATATGATTCTATAGCTATGTATAATGTTTTGTCACATATGATTCTATAGCTATGTATAATATTTGTCACATATGATTCTATAGTTATGTATAATGTTTGTCACATATGATTCTATAGCTATGTATAATGTTTGTCACATATGATTCTATCTTTGTATTCTGTAAGAGTTATACTCTGTCTGGAGCTTTTCTCCCCAGGCCTCCACTGAAAACTGGGCTCACCTTGGCCCAGTGGACTATCCCAGTAAACAAATGTAAATAAATAAATAGATAAGCAGGTCAAAAATTAAAAAAAGATAGTTGGGTGCACAAGACGCAGGATAAAAAGTACCCAATCCTGGTAGGTGCCAGGAATGGAATAAATGACAGTGTAGAATACCCAAAATACGGAAACATTCCTACAGTGGTGCTAGGACAGGCCCAGGGGAAGGATGGCCCCCCTGTTGCAGAAGGAACTACCATTCCACAATAATCACAATAACAGACAGGCCAAAGACGAGCCATAAAGATGATAGAGTAGACTGCTGAGAATAAGAAAGAAATTCAGATTATGTGTTGTTACTATTATGCAAAAAAAACTGAATTTCCACACGCGTGATATACAAAAAGATTAAGAGAGAAATTAGAGGAAAGAAAAATACTTCCACAAGAAAAACTGTCAGAAGCCTCAAATAAAAAAATGTGTTCATTAATACAAGAGATTTGTGAAAAACAGTATATAGATCAAGAAACTTTGAACTGTTTGGAAACAGAACCATCTCAGGAAGTGTGAAAATATAAACAAAACCTAGAGATTTTTGAAAAGTATAAAAAAGTAATATGGACATGGGAAATTAAGAGAGTTTTGATATGGTGCAATATTTATGCAAAGTTGAAAGTGAAAAAATAATATCACAAAGATTAGTAAAGTACAAGTTAAAAAAATAGAAACTGAAGTTATGGAATGCCTGCGAACTGAAGGATTTGGTGCAGAAGGTCTAACATAGGTTACATCACAGCATGATGGAACGAGTCCCCAAAATAAGGAGAAACAGGAAGATCAGGAGACATTTTTTTTTTTTTTATTTTTTTGAAATTGTTGACGGAAGGTCCCACAGGGTTGTTTAGAGCCTGTCAGCGGAGAGATGCGGGGAGAAAATGTCTTTGATGTGGGAGGAACCGAGAGGGAAGAGGGGACCCCCGAAACCAACAGAGAACATGCAAACTCCACAACACAGGCACCCCAGCCGGGAATCGAACCGGAGAACCTCTTGCTGTGAGGTGACAGTGTTAACCACTGCACCACTGTGCCGCCCGACATCTGAGGAAGAAATATGAACATTAGAAAAAGATATTTAATATGCTGTAATATTTATGCAAAGGAGAAAGCCAAACTAACCAATATAAAAAGAGCAGCACCAAAGGTATTCAGAGAGAAATACAGGCAAAGGAATCCAGACATGGAAAACTTTAAGATACAAAAAATAAGAAGACAAAGAGGAAAAGTAGAAAAGGAGATTAGTAATGGAGACGTTAAAGAAACAGATACTGAGGTTATGGTGTACCTGTGAAGTGAAGGACTCAGTATAGAAAATCTAACTTAAAAAGTACCACAGCAGGATACATTAATAGACATCCAAATTAAGCAAAACCAGTGGTACAGGAAGCAACTGGTCAGTTGCCATTTGAAGATATTTTGGAGCTTTCTACAGGAAACCAGTATAAACGTTCACCTGAAGTTGGACAGCTAGGGATGGAACAGGAAATTGCGGCAACTGTGACACAGTCAATGCTGGGGAGTGATAGGCCAGTGAGTTCTCATATGACTGAGCAACGGATGACACAGGATGAAATTGAAGAGAATGTGCCACAGGAGGATGCTACAGAACTTTCTACAGAAGGCCTTCAGAAAATGGAGAACAAAAAAATGTGCCCTCAATTTAGAAGAAAATGAGCCATGAGAAGAGTTTCTTGATTTAATAGAGATAGAAATATTAAGATCAATGAAAGAAAAAGATTGCAGAAGGTTAATTTTATGCATTTATTTTTATTTTTACATTTGTTAACCAGGTTAGTCCAACGGGGCCCAGAGAGCCCTTTTTCAGTGGAGACCTGAGGAGAAAAGCTCCAGAAAAGTAATTAAAAAATAAGAAAAAAAACAAACAATTCAAGTTGTAAGATACTTAACAGTAAAAAACTGAGAAAAATATACAATATGAATATATACAAGGCAAAAATACAATATTTTGAGAATGCAGTACCTATATGTTTGAGAAATTTGGTTAGTATTGTTATTTACAAGGAATGTAGCAATGCCTAAACTAAACATATTCAGAGTAACATCATGGCATAGTACAACAAAGATGCATTTAATAGCATTGGTACTAACTGCAGATAGAGTAATATATGTAGACAGTTTAGATATATACCAGGCAGATATGTTAATTGAGAGAAGAAGAAAAATTCATTAGGTGATTTCCTGACAAGTACAGATCCATGCATGTAGGGAATTAATTTTTAGTTAGAAATTTGATAAAACAAATGAACACAGTAATTAGGACTGTCCATAGAAATCCATGCAATACAACAGAAGTAAACAGGATATATTGCTGTGCAGCTAAATTAATAACAGATAAAACTGTATCATAAGAACACAAGGTAGTAAGGGAAAGGAAGGGGAGAAATTGAATACCAGCATACCATCATGGAAGTACCAAATACAGAAAACTATAAAGCAATTAAGACAAGAAGGTAACTGTCAGAGTAGCATAAAAGAGGGAAAAGATCAACAAAAATACTCAAAGATAGACGTGATTACAGCAATGTACAATGTTATAACAGGTCAGGGTTTTTCATGAAGACAGACGTGATTACAGCAATGTACAATGTTATAACAGGTCAGGGTTTTTCATGAAGACAGACGTGATTACAGCAATGTACAATGTTATAACAGGTCAGGGTTTTTCATGAAGACAGACGTGATTACAGCAATGTACAATGTTATAACAGATCAGGGTTTATCATGAAGACAGACGTGATTACAGCAATGTACAGTGTTATAACAGATCAGGGTTTTTCATGAAGACAGAAGTGATTACAGCAATGTACAATGTTATAACAGGTCAGGGTTTATCATGAAGACAGACGTGATTATAGCAATGTACAATGTTATAACAGGTCAGGGTTTATCATGAAGACAGATGTGATTACAGCAATGTACAATGTTATAACAGATCAGGGTTTTTCATGAAGACAGACGTGATTACAGCAATGTACAATGTTATAACAGATCAGGGTTTATCATGAAGACAGACGTGATTACAGCAATGTACAATGTTATAACAGGTCAGGGTTTTTCATGAAGACAGACGTGATTACAGCAATGTACAATGTTAGAACAGATCAGGGTTTATCATGAAGACAGACGTGATTACAGCAATGTACAATGTTATAACAGATCAGAGTTTTTCATGAAGACAGACGTGATTACAGCAATGTACAATGTTATAACAGATCAGGGTTTATCATGAAGACAGACATGATTACAGCAATGTACAATGTTATAACAGATCAGGGTTTATCATGAAGACAGACGTGATTATAACAATGTACAGTGTTATAACAGATCAGGGTTTATCATGAAGACAGACGTGATTACAGCAATGTTATAACAGATCAGGGTTTATCATGAAGACAGACGTGATTACAGCAATGTACAATATTATAACAGGTCAGGGTTTTTCATGAAAACAGATGTGATTACAGCAATGTACAATGTTATAACAGATCAGGGTTTATCATGAAGACAGACATGATTACAGCAATGTACAATGTTATAACAGATCAGGGTTTATCATGAAGACAGACATGATTACAGCAATGTACAATGTTATAACAGGTCAGGGTTTATCATGAAGACAGACGTGATTACAGCAATGTACAATGTTATAACAGATCAGGGTTTATCATGAAGACAGACGTGATTACAGCAATGTACAATGTTATAACAGATCAGGGTTTTTCATGAAGACAGACATTTTAAGTAGAGCTGCTTGCTACTGAGATTTGTCTGCATACATCAACTGGACATAAGCTGATTTAAGTATATTTCCTGCATTTTATTGTGGTTGTTATAACTTGGACTGATTCCTCAGATCTAGTTCTGTTGAAACTGTCTTCCCCACCCCCCCTCCCTGTTCTTGGATGTAGTTTAAATTTGGTGGCTTTTGCAGTGCCCGCCCCACTGTCGATTTGATCTTGGACACTCCCCCAGTCCCATCTCTTTACCGCATTCTATCTAATAAACCCTTTCTGCACTTGCTTTTAGTCCTTTTTAATTTAATTACATTTTTTTCATACTGTGTGTGGACTAATATTGCTACATACTCAAGTGTGCCAGCTTGCACTGCATGTGAATTGTTTTTATAGCATTTACTGTCTGTTTTTTCCTTGTCTCTGTAAAAAAAAAAAAAAAAAAAAATCTCTTGTTTTCCTGCCTTACTGAACTAGAGTAGTCCAGTTTCAGAGTTGCTGATCCCTGGGCTTTGTTTTTAGTTCCTGTTACTGATCCATTGCCTTATTAGGAAGGAGGGAAGTTTCTTTGCTTACCAGTGGGAGTGGGAAGCACTGAGCGGCCTTTTTGTCTGATTTGGTGAAGTTTCAGCCAGAAACTAGTAGTCCATTGGTCGTTTTGGGCCAATTCCTAGCTCCTTTCAGCCCCTTGCTATAGAACACGCTAAACGTGCATTTTCCAGCTTGTACCAACTCAGCACAGATCCTCGTGGTGGCCTGCAGAGTGATCCAAGCAGCAGAGAGCTAAAAGAGTGACTTTCTACCAGATATAAGTATTTTTTGTGGCTTTCCCACAGTTATTAAGCTAGCGACTGCATTCCGCCTGTTTTACTGCTACTTTAAGTGATTTCTGCATTTTACACTGTTTATTGCACTTTAAGTTACTAATTGTTGCAAATTGTTTCTGTAGGCTACACACTAAAGTGCGCTAGCCGATTTAAAGCATTTATAGCGTTTACTGTCTGTTTTTCTCCTTGTCTCTGTAAAAAAAAAAAAAATCTCTTGTTTTCCCGCCTTACTGAACTAGAGTAGTCCAGTTTCAGAGTTGCTGATCCCTGGGCTTTGTTTTTAGTTCCTGTTACTGATCCATTGCCTTATTAGGAGGGAGGGAAGTTTCTTTGCTTACCAGTGGGAGTGGGAAGCACTGAGCGGCCTTTTGTCCGATTTGGTGAAGTTTCAGCCAGAAACTAGTAGTCCATTGGTCATTTTGGCCAATTCCTAGCTCCTTTCAGACCCCTGCTATAAAACACGCTAAACACGCATTTTCCAGCTTGTACCAACTCAGCACAGATCCTCGTGGTGGCCTGCAGAGTGATCCAAGCAGCAGAGAGCTAAAAGAGTGACTTTCTACCAGATATAAGTATTTTTGTGGCTTTCCCACTGTTATTAAGCTAGCGACTGCATTTCGCCTGTTTTACTGCTACTTTAAGTGATTTCTGCATTTTACACTGTTTATTGCACTTTAAGTTAGTAATTGTTGCAAATTGTTTCTGTAGGCTACACACTAAAGTGCGCTAGCCGATTTACAGCATTTATAGCATTTACTGCCTGTTTTTTTTTTCTTGTCTCTGTAAAAAAAACAAAAAAAAAAAAAATCTCTTGTTTTCCCGCCTTACTGAACTAGAGTAGTCCAGTTTCAGAGTTGCTGATCCCTGGGCTTTGTTTTTAGTTCCTGTTCCTGATCCATTGCCTTATTAGGAAGGAGGGAAGTTTCTTTGCTTACCAGTGGGAGTGGGAAGCACTGAGCAGCCTTTCTGTCCGATTTGGTGACGTTTCAGCCAGAAACTAGTAGTCCATTGGTCGTTTTGGGCCAATTCCTAGCTCCTTTCAGCCCCCTGCTATAAAACACGCTAAACACGCATTTTCCAGCTTGTACCAACTCAGCACAGATCCTCGTGGTGGCCTGCAGAGTGATCCAAGCAGCAGAGAGCTAAAAGAGTGACTTTCTACAAGATATAAGTATTTTTTGTGGCTTTCCCACAGTTATTAAGCTAGCGACTGCATTTCGCCTGTTTTACTGCTACTTTAAGTGATTTCTGCATTTTACACTGTTTATTGCACTTTAAGTTACTAATTGTTGCAAATTGTTTCTGTAGGCTACACACTAAAGTGCGCTAGCCGATTTACAGCATTTATAGCATTTACTGTCTGTTTTTTCCTTGTCTCTGTAATAAAACAAAAAATCTCTTGTTTTCCCGCCTTACTGAACTAGAGTAGTCCAGTTTCAGAGTTGCTGATCCCTGGGCTTTGTTTTTAGTTCCTGTTACTGATCCATTGCCTTATTAGGAAGGAGGGAAGTTTCTTTGCTTACCAGTGGGAGTGGGAAGCACTGAGCGGCCTTTTTGTCCGATTTGGTGAAGTTTCAGCCAGAAACTAGTAGTCCATTGGTCGTTTTGGGCCAATTCCTAGCTCCCTTCAGCCCCCTGCTATAAAACACGCTAAACGCGGCGCGATTTAGCGCGGAGTTACCACTGTTGCACACAAGAGCAGCGGCGGTTAAACTATTTGGGCCATCTAAATTCCACTCTTCCAATTTTCCCTTAGAACTACCTTCCTCGAGCTGTACTGCTGATCTAACCAGCATATCCTATAACTGAAAAGTTCATCTCTACTTGATTCCCAAGTAGACTATTCTCTATCTGTAAAGCCTAGCACTTACTCCTACAGTACTTGCACCTTGATAAAGCACTCTTATTATAGATAGTACCCCACCAGCCTAAAACCCACTTCCCCCGGAGTCCTTTGAAGGTCTCTTTATCTACTACTTCTAGTATGTCGAGGGATCAGTTGCTAGTGTCCTCTCCAGCTCAACTGGTGAACCTGGGAATATTGAGGCAATGTTACAATTGCCTCATGTACACAGACAATCCTCTCCTTCTCCCACAAAACACAAATACATGCGAGAGATGCAACTATACGGCCAAACTGGAGGCTGAGCTCTCTCAACATAGGACTGGCAAGACCAGACAGGAGGAGAAGGTAACCACACACAATACATACCCAGTCACACATGGTACCATCACAACTTCAAATCATACACATACTCACACAAAGACATACTCAGAGGCTCTGATCAAAAATTTACCAAAACAGCAGAGGCCACCAAAGCAGACACCCAAACAACTACCACCTCACGACCCAACACATGCAACACATAGACCACACAGTCAGAGTGTCAAACAGTCACAGCCCTTAAGGCCAAACAAAATGCCACACACACTTGTCATTGGTGATTCCATAGTCAGACACACTGACGTCCCGCTCACCAGACTGAGTAAAGAGAAGGTCACAGTAAGCTGCCTGTCGGGCGCTAGAATCCGCCACATAACGCAAGCACTCAGGTCTCTCAATAGCAGGTACAAGTACGACTCAGTCATTGTCCACGCTGGTGTCAACGACCTGAGATGTACCTCCTTGGACTACATGAAAAGGGACATCGAGGAGCTCTCTGATTATGTAGCCCAGGCAGGTATGACCCTGACCTTGAGCAGTATCCTACCTTCACCTAGAATGATGCCACAATACAGTGATAAGATGATCAGCTTTAATAATTGGCTTAAATTCTGGTGTCATTCAAAGGGGATCCAATGTCTGTCTGCCTGGGATGACATGCTGGACAAGCCACGCTGCTTCGCAAAGGATGGCTTGCACCTGTCACCCCTGGGCTTCCGGATATTGGCAAAGGCTCTTGCCACCCCCATAGTGCCTTTTTAGGCAAGGCTCAAATTCTAAACCTACCACCCTAGAACACCAAAAAGGAATAAAACTAAGGGTAATGCTGCTCAATGCCAGAAGTCTCAATCTCAAGATGCACGCACTTGAGGCCCTTCTCAATATGGAGAACATCGATGTCTGTGCTGTGACAGAAACCTGGTTCAAGGCTCCTGAGAGCACCCCAGCACTAACAGGTTTCACCTCATATCATGCATTCCGGCCCCAAAATCCGGACAACACCAAGAAAGGAGGGGGGGTGTCCATATTCATAAAGGACACCCACACCTCAAGGTTGGTGGCAACGCACGATGCATCGGAGACCATCCAGGTGCAATTAACCATAGGCAAGACTGCTCTGCAATTTGTAGCATGTTACAGGCCACCCTCTCAAACTCAGGAACCTCACATGGCCTTCCTGAAAACATTGGAGGATAAATGTATCTCCAAACACCATCATACTAGGTGACTTCAACTACCCTAATATAGACTGGGAACACTACTCAAGCCCGAACACTCTAGCCCAAAGATTCCTGGAGTTCATAAACTCAAATGCCATGGAACAACTAGTCACCATCCCCACAAGAGGAGAACACATACTTGATCTCATCATCACGAACATGGGATCAAAATGTTCAACACCGGAAGTATACCCCTCACTGGTGAGATCAGATCATAAACTAATCTCGCTGGAGGTCCTCATCCCGCCCCACCTGAAACAAAAAGACCACAGTGAAAAACTTCTCAAAAGCCGATTTCACACTTCTAAAAACTAGTGTGGTCTCCTTTAAGGCCCCTGAGCCAGTGGTAAACATTACTCAAACCGCTGAATCACTTACAAATGCCTTCTACCAGCACCTACAGGACTGCATGGATCAGGCAATCCCAAACAAAACTAAGACTCTCTGTACCAAAGGCAAGCGTCCAGTCTGGTGGACCCCAGCCATAAACAAGCTCTACAACAAAAGGAGGAAGCTACTACAAGATAGAGCAAAATCCTTGAAAGGTAAGACACCTTTGATCATTATAAGTAAAATAACTAAGAGCTCTCATAAAATCATCCAAGGCAAATTTTGAGAGAAAAATCGCCAAGGACTCTAAAGACAATCATAAGGCCTTCTTTAGCTATGTTAGAAACCTAGGAGGAAACTCCCAGATATGCTCAGAATTAGTTCAAAATGATGTGAAAATTACTGAACCTACACACATTGCCAACATACTGGCTGACAGGTTCAGTGCAAACTTCTCCCCCCCCCCCCAAAAGGAGAGATATCTATTCCAGAGGATTGTAGCTCCTCAAACATCTCCAATGCCCAGGTGAGAACTGCCCTCACTAAGGCAAAAAACACAGCATCCATGGGACCGGATGGTGTCCCCGGCTGTGTGCTTCACAAATTCAACGAGGAATTAAACCCACAGTTAGAACAGCTGTTTAATCTTAGCCTCACCTCAGGATATGTACCCAAGGAGTGGCGCACGGCGACTGTGGTCCCACTTCATAAGGGCGGTGCCTCCACAGACCCTGGAAATTACCACCCCATTAGCTTGACAAGCCTTATCTGCAAAGCCATGGAGAGGATCATAATGGAACTCATAAATAAAGACATAGGGAACTTGCAGACTTTGGATCCAACCCAGTTTGGCTTTGTCAAAGGCAGATCCTGCCTCTTAAACTTGGTTGACTTTTTCGAGACAGTCACCAAGGCCATTGATGAGGGAAAGGCAGTCCATACAGCCTACCTCGACCTGGCAAAGGCCTTGACACAATACCCCACTCAGGTATCATCGAAAAACTCATCAGCTTGAATGTAAACCCATACATCACAAGATGGGTTGCAAACTGGCTAAGTGACAGAACCCACAGGGTCAGAGTTGCTGGAGCCATGTCAGACTCAAAGCCTGTCACAAGTGGTGTCCCACAGGGCTCAGTCCTGGGTCCACTCTTGTTCGGCATCTACTTTTCTGAAGTACAAGCAAACTCAGGAGGGTTATGGCTGACAAAGTTTGCAGATGACTGCAAACTGGGCCATAGTCGAAAACACATCTGACACAGATATCCTCCAGAAGGGCCTCACAGAAACGGATAACTGGTGCCAGAGCCATGGCCTGAAGTTAAACGCCAAAAATGCATAGTCATACCCTTCGGGAAAAACAAGGTTACCCCTAGCTACCATATAGGTGGCAATCCACTGAGCACAGAAAAAGTCATCAGGGATCTGGGGACCCAGGTTGACAGTAGCCTTCGTTTGACACTCATGTTGCTACAGTAGTTAGGAAAACCTTCTATATCGCCCACCTGATCATGAAGGGATTCACATCTAGATCAAGGGAGGTCATCGTCCCCTGTACTCATCACTCATTAGACCTATGATTGAGTACAATGCCCCATTCGGAATGTATCTGACCAGACACCTGCTGCAGCTTGAAAGGCCCCAAAAGTTCCTCACCAAAAGGATAAAGGGTCTCAAAAATATGTCTTATGCTGCCCGACTGAAAGAACTCCAGCTCTATTCAGTCTCATACCGCTTGCTCAGAGGTGACCTGTGCCTGACATATAAGGCCATGTCAAACCCAGATTTGATGAATATGCTTCACCTCAAAAAATCTAGATCCCTCAGAACCACAAGGGCGGGAGACTTAAACCTTGACACGGATATAAATAGAACGTGCTGGAGGGACAGATTCATCACCCAGAGACTCCCTATGCTGTGGAACAAAATCCCGGTACATGTGAGGCAGAGCACCTCTCTGGCCTTGTTCAAGAGGAATCTTGACCAATGGATGGGAGATTGCAGATATACCCCAGGGATTACTTCAGTGTCACTGATTGACAGAGGCACAGCAAAATGATAGGCATAGTTTTTATTCAAACTAAAGGGGTGGTGAAAGCCACATAACTATGGGCTAGGCTTATAAATGCCCTTGGGCAGATAGCCTAGTATGAACCTATGAACCTATGAACCTATTACAGCAATGTACAATGTTATAACAGATCAGGGTTTATCATGAAGACAGACATGATTACAGCAATGTACAATGTTATAACAGATCAGGGTTTATCATGAAGACAGACGTGATTACAGCAATGTACAATGTTATAACAGGTCAGAGTTTATCATGAAGACAGACGTGATTACAGCAATGTACAATGTTATAACAGATCAGGGTTTATCATGAAGACAGACGTGATTACAGCAATGTACAATGTTATAACAGATCAGGGTTTATCATGAAGACAGACATGATTACAGCAATGTACAATGTTATAACAGATCAGGGTTTATCATGCACTACTGCAAATAATAAACTAAAAATACCAGCTAAGGCAGAAAAAAAAAGAGATAAATATAAAGGAAAAGTACAAAATAAGCAATTTACTGATGACCCAAAAAGTTATAGACAGAATTGGGAAACAAGGTAAAAGGAACAGAAAGACCACCAAAAAAAAGAAATAGAAACATTTTGGAGAAGTATTTAAGACCACCCTGTGGAATATAACAAAGATACTAAATGGATAGAAGAAGTAAAAGAAAGAATAAGAAGTTCAAATGTACAGGATATGAAATGGGATGAAGTAACAGCCAGAGAGATTGAAACAAAGTTAAGAAAAGCCTCTAACTGGAAAACACTAGGCCCAGATGCTGTACCTAACTTCTGATTAAAAGTATTAACATCTTTGCACAAAGATTTAGCTATCGGTAAGAAGTATTTATATGCATACCACAAACAGACACCAGCCTGGCTAACACAAAAAAGCAATGGTCCTACTTAAGACTGCATCTGCAAGGTAACCTAAAAATTATGGGTCTATATTAAAAGCCCAAAAGCACTAAACATCGAGTGCATGTACATCGACACATAAAGGTCAATCTACGTACACAGCAAAACACTGAAAGAGCGAAATCCAAAATGCCGAACATGTTTCCTGGTCAGCAGCATGATGGTGAGGATAAGGAAATATATCCTTTTCCCCACTGATGGTGGGGATAAGAAAATATATCCTTTTCCCCACTGTAGTGCGGTCTCGGAGTTGGTATATTAGGTACTGGGTTGTGGGAGATGCAGGGGGCTTGCCCCCCTGCAAAAGCGTGTTAAATTAATTATTTAGTATTATTTTTTACTTACCTGTGTAGCGCATTCTGATAGAACTTGTTTGGTGTTTTGGATTTCGCTCTTTCAGTGTTTCGTTGTGTATGTAGATCAACCTTTATGTATCGATATACATGCACTCGATGTTTAGTGCTTTCCGGCTTTTAATAAAGACCCATATTTATAGACCAGTAACTTGCCTTCCAACTACATATAAACTATGCACTGGAATTGATGTCGACAGAGTTTATAGTCATTTAGAAGAAAACTCAGTTATGACAATAAAACAAAAGGGCAATAAAAGAAACTTATATGGAACAAAGGATCATTTGCTGTTAAATAAAAGTCATAGAAGAGAACTGTAAAAAGGGGAAGAAGCTAAAGTATGGCATGGACTGACGACAAAAAAGCATTTGACAGTATCCCACATTCATGGATGAAAGAGTGCTTAAACATGTATAAGATACACCCTACTCTGATAAACTATATTACAGAAACCATGAAACAGTGGCAAACCACTTTGCAGTTAAGCCATGATAAAGGACAAATTATTATTCCAGGGATAAAAATTAAAATGGGGATACTCCATGGTGACTCTCTGTCACTGTTACTCTTTTGCCTTGCCCCTAACCCATTAAGTTACCTGTTTAACAGATTAGGTCACAGCTATAATTTGGCTCCCAGAAAACAACAAAGTGTAAAGACTTCTCATATTCTCTCTGACAATGATTTAAAACTGTATAGCTTATCAGATGAGGAACTGAAAGCCCAATAAGCAGTCAAAACATTTTCAGGCAAGTCTGATATGCAAAGCTATGGAGCATATAATCATGGACCTAATAAACAAGGATATAGGGAATCTCCAAACTCTGAATCCCACACAGTTTGGTTTTGTGAAGGGTAAATCATGCCTGCTCAACTTAGTCGACTTCTTTGAGTCGGTCACCAAAGCTGTGGATGAAGGCAAGGTGGTTCATACAGCCTACCTTGATCTGGCCAAGGCTTTTGATACAATTACCCACACAGGAATCATAGAAAAACTCACTAAGCTTGGCATCAACCCCTATATCACTAGGTGGATTGCAAACTGGCTCACAGATAGAACCCACAGTGTGAAAGTAGTCGACTCCAAGGCAGACTGCTGACTAGTCCACAGGGTTCGGTCCTGGGTCCTCTCCTATTTGCTATCTACTTCTCTGAAGTCCAGGCCAACACAAAGGGACTCTGGCTGACAAAGTTCATAGACGATTGCAAGTTGGGAACTATTATTAACTCCCCAAGTGATGTTGACATCCTACAGAATGGCCTCACTGAAACCAAAGACTGGTGTCACAACCATGGCCTTAAGCTCAATGCCAAAAAATGTGTTGTCATCCCCTTTGGGAAAAACCCAGTTCCCATGAATTACCACATTGATGGTAGTCCACTGAACAGAGAAGGCGTTATAAGAGATCTGGGAACACAGGTTGACAGCAACCTCTCTTTTGATCACCACATTGCCACTGTGGTCAGAAAGTCCTTCTATGTGGCACATCTCATTACATAGGGTTTTTCATCCAGGAAGAAAGAGGTCATTGTCTCTCTCTACTCTTCCCTCATTAGGCCAATCATCAAGTACAATGCCCCATTTGGCATGTACCTCACTAGACCCCTTCAACAGCTGGAAAGGCCACAAAAGTACCTCACAAAGAAGATTCTAGGCCTTAAACACTTGTCCTATATGGACAGACACAAAAATCTCCAACGATTCTCTGTCTCATAGCGCCTACTTAGAGGCTATCTCTGCTTGACTTACAAAGCCATGTCTGACCCAGCTCTGTTAGAAATGCTACATCTAAAGAAATCCCAATCCCTCCACACCACACACGCTCCAGAGAACTCAGCTTCATTCCCACAATTAGCAGAGCATGCTGGAGAGACAGGTTCATAACCCAAAGACTGCCCATGCTATGGAACAGACATGTCAAGCAGAGCACCTCGCTGACTCTCTTCAAGAGAAATATTGATGAGTGGATGGGAAACAGCAAATTCACCCCTGGGATAACTCAAGTGGTTCTACTCAACAGAGGCACTGGGAACTAAGGTTGGGTGACACTATGCCAAGGTAATCCTATGGCTAGGCTTGTAAAGGCCCAAGGGCCATTAGCCTAGAATACACATGAACCTATGATAGGAAAGTTGCAGCACCGCAAGTTTGGGACAAGAATGTGATATAAAAGAACTTGAGGAAGAGGGAGTGTACAAATATTTGGGAACTGATGAAGGGTCAACAATAAAACATGAACAAATGTGAATAAAACTTAGTAAGGAATATTTTAGAAACTTAAATTAATCCTGAAAACAGCACTGACGTCTAGGAACAAAATTTAAACTATAATCAAATTTGCTCTTCATGTCCTAACTTACAGGTTTGGAGTGACTGACTGGCCCCAAGAAGTGATGGATAGATTAGACAGGAAACAAGAAGGATGCTTCATGTTCAAAGAATTTATAAAAAACAGTGCATACCAAGATTATGTATTCCACGTTCCGAAGGAGGTATGGGCCTACTTGAAAATAATTACATGTACAGATCTGCAATTGTGGGGCTGCATACATATTTGCTAACCTCACAAGACTGAAGTATAGTGACATTTATGAAACTTGAGGAGAATAATTCTAAGATGACTTCCCTTCTTAGTCTAGAAGAAACATATCAGCGTCAAGCCGGAATGGAAATCAGACCAGAAGTAGATAAAAATCTGGCAGCAACTGAATGTGCCAAAAAAACAAAAGAAAGAATATAAGGTGAAAGATCAGATGAGAAGACAAGAAATGTGGGAAAATGCATAAATATAGTTGCAAGTATAGAAAACTCCTGGAAGGACCTCATGTTGATCAGGACTGAGCACAGGAATTTTTAAGGAGAGGTGAATTCAAACCCAAAGATGAAAAGTTAATATTGACGGCCCAAGATAGTGGACTACATACACACTGGTTTACAAAGTTGATTGAACATGTGGGAGAAACAGACAGTGTAAGTTTTGTAAAACAGAATTGGAAACAGACACGTACCTCATTGCTGGCTGTGATATACTAATGGCAGAAAGACTGTATACTAAAAAGCATAATAATGTGGCAAGACTGTTGCACTGGGGATTGTGCAAATATTAGATGGAAAACACTGGAAACATGACCCACAAAGCATCATAGAAAATGATAAAGTCTACATCACATGGGATCACCCATTACCAATAGTTCAAAAGACAGATGCAAGAAAACCAGATATAGCAGTCCATGAAAAAGATGACAAAAGTAGCACTGATCATTGAAATTTCTACACCCAATGACTACAGTGTCTTGCATACAGAGGCACAAAGTCATAAAATATCAGGACTTGCAGGTAGAAATGACAGCAATGTGGAAGAAAGATACCCAGGCAGTTCCGGTTCCCTATTAGAAGACCGAAGACGCATTCTTTCAAATGCATCTTGGTCGAACTCAAAAGATGGAAATGGCAAAAGGTCGAAGCAGCTTTTAAGTGAATTCTTTCCCTGGAAAGAATTTGCTTGGCCGCTTCGTTACTTTGTCATTTTTGGCACTGTAATGCGGTCTCGGAGTTGGTATATTTAAGTAAGGGGGGTGTGGATTTTTTTTTTTGTTGGAACAGCGATTTTTTCCCCAAGGAAAAAATCGCTGTTCTGACAGTTTGAAATTGTAAGCCTTCACTTACACAGGGTCGACTAATCACCGTTCGCTTTTTTAAGTGTTCGGTGATCTAATATAGACCCACAGTTCCAATAGTAGTAGGAGCCATGGGTCTTATAAAAAGAATCTACAATCATATTTAAATATGTTACCAATACATGTAACGCCATATGAACTGCAGGAGTCATTACTGGATACATTATGAGTACTGCAAAGAGCACCTGGCTGACATCAAAGAGTGAAACAATACTAATTTCATGAACTTTAATCATACTTTGACTTAGGAATGGGGTTCATTCCCATCATGGTATTAGAAACCCAAAAGATTCAGAGAAATTAAATAAGGCAGAAAACTAATAATGTGATTCAGATGCACAATACCGTAAGAAATGCGTGAAGTCTGGATTAATAGAGAAGTGGTGCTAAGCACCTTTTAAATCTAGTGTTACCAGGAAACTTAAATGATTCAGGTTAAGTGAAAGAAAGAAAGACAGATAGAGAGACGGATAAATTCAGAACTGGTCACCAAGTGTCTTCTTTCTTTGACACTAAAACATCCTTGAATAAAAACCTTTCCTAACCTGGGAAGAATGAATTGGTTCTATCACTCCCTAAGACAGCACGTGTTGAAGAACAAGGGAAAATAAAGGAGTTTGGTCCAGTGATTGAGGAATTACCAAATTCCGGCAATAACTGTCACACAGGTAAAAAATGCACTCTCCAAAGCTAAAAATACAGCATCCATGGGACCATACAACATCCTACATGAACTACAAAATGAACTGGCACCTCACCTAAGTGTCATGTTTAATCATAGCCTCACCTCAAGCTTCATGCCTACTGAGTGGCGCACAGCTACAGTTATCCCACTCCACAAGAGGGGATCCACCTTGGATCCCAGAACTACCACCCCGTCAGTCTAACGAGCCTGATCTGCAAGGCCATGGAACGTATTATCATGGAACTTATAAACAAAGACATTGGCAACCTTCAAACACTGGACCCCACACAGTTTGAGTTCGTGAGGGGCCGATCTTGTCTCCTGAACCTGACTGACTTCTTTGAATCAGTCTCCAGAGCCATGGACAAGGGTAAGGTAGTCCCACACAGCTTAACTGGACCTCTACAAGGTCTTCAACACCATCCCCCACTCTGGAATCATAGATAAACTTACTAAGTTGGGCATTAATCCCTACATCACTCCATGTGTTGCCAACTGACAGAACCCACACTGTATAAATAGCCGACTCCAAATCCAGCTCCAGACAAGTGACAAGTGGAGTATCTCAGGGTTCAGTCCTGGGACCGCTCTTGTTTGGCATCTACTTCTCTGAAGTACAGGCCAACACTAAGGGAATCTGGCTAACAAAGTTTGCAGATGACTGCAAACTGGGAGCCATTACTGAATCCCCAAATAATGTGGATATTCTACAAAAGGGCCTTACAAAAACAGATGCTTGGTGCCAGAGCCATGGGCTCAAGCTCAATGCCAAGAAATGTATAGTTATCCCTTTTGGGAAAAAACATGTACCCATGAATTACCACATAGGTGACAGCACACTAAACAGTGAAAGTGTGATAAGAGACTTAGGGACACAGGTGGACAGTGGTCTCATCTTCGATAACCACATTGCCACAACAGTCAGGAAATCCTTCTATGTGGCACACCTCATTACTAATGACATTTCATCCAGAAAAAAGGAGGTCACTGTCCCACTGTACTCATCCCTCATTAGACCCATTATAGAATACAATGCCGTGTTTGGTATGCACCTCTCAAGACATCTGCAACAAGTGGAAAGGCCTCAGAAATACCTCACTAAAAGAATCACAGGCCTAAAGCAGATACTCTATGCTGACCATCTAAAAAACTCCACCTACACTCTGTCGCATATTGTCTACTCAGAGGCAATCTTTGCTTAACATGCAAGGCCATATGAAACCCAGAGCTGTTGGACATGCTACACTTATCCCAATCCCTAAGAGACACATGCTCCAGGGATCTAATCCTTGTCATCACAATGAACAAAACATGCTGGAGGGATAGGTTCCTGACTCAGAGACTCCCCAGTCTCTGGAATAGACTGCCCATACATATCAAGCACAGCACCTCTTTGGAGCTCTTCAAAAGGAACCTTGATGATTGGATTGGAGATAGTAATTTACCCCAGGGATCACGTCAGTCGCCCTGCTAGACAGGGGTCCAGGGAAGTAAATACTGTGGGAAGAAACAGCCAGGGAATTGTTATGGCTAGGCTTGTATAGGCCCTAGGGCCAATAGCCTAGTACCAACCTATGAACCTCTTGGAAAGGAGGTAATTCCTCCCACTGCCATCTGCGAACTTGAATGATCTTCAGGACTCATCTGTCTGAATCTGTTACCAAAGAGAAATGTGGAGATTTAGAATTTCTGGAATGAAAAAGAGATTGCCAGGGTGGAAGAGGAAAAGGTCCCTTATAGAGTCATTCTAACTTGTTGACAGTATTTTGGTGAGACTTTACATTGTTTTTTGCTGAAACTGGATAAAGGGTTACAGAATTCCTTAGAGAATTTGGAAAGGCTGGGGCTGAAAAATCTTAGAGACTCCTTGTATCAACTTGTCCTTTTCTTCAGACTTTTTGTTAACCTATCTAACAAAGAAACCAAAAACGTAATCTCTGTCCAAAGGAGAACTTAAAATCTCATTGCTCACATCATCCAAGAGGTTGTTAGAACACGGCTAAGCTAACCTCCTCAAAACAGTACCAGTGGCCAAAGCCCTGGAAAGGGTATTAACTGAGTCATACACACACTGTAATTGACTTGTGAAATCGAAGAAACTAAATTGTTTAAGGCAGATTTTTCTTCACAAGAATCATAATGATTCTTTCCATAGCTTTGCAGACCAGGCTAGTTAAGCTTATGGGGCGGTAGTTTCCAGGGTCTGTAGAGGCACCCCCCCCCCTTGTGGAGTGGGACCACTGTTGCTGTACGCCAGTGTTCAGGTACATATCCCGAGGTAAGGTTAAAGTTAAATAGCATTTTTATTTGTGGGTTTAGCTCCTCTTGGAGTTCACGTAACACGCCCCCCGGGATACCGTCAGGTCCCATTGATGCTGTGTTTTTTGCTTTGTTTAGGGCAGTTCTCACTTGGACATCTGAGATGACAGGGAGATTACATTCAGCTGGGATAAGTATTTCTTCTTTTGGGGGTGAAGGAGGGGAGAAATTTGCACTGAACCTGTCAGCCAGAATGTTAGCAATATCTGTGGGTTCAGTGTATTTTTTGTTGTTGTGAACCAACTTTGAGCATACCTGAGGGTTTCCGCCCAGGTTTCTAACATAGCTGAAGAAGGCTTTGTGGTTATCTTTAGTGTCCTTAGCGATTTTTTTCTCAAAGTTTGCCTTGGATGTTTTTATGAGAGAACGTAGTTTTCTGCTAATGTTGATCAGAGATGTTTTCCCTTCATGGGATTTCGCTCTGACGTGCAGCAGCTTCCTTCTTTTGTTATACAATTTGTTTATGGCTGAGGTCCAATAGACAGGACGCTTACATTTGGTGGAGAGGGACTTGGATTTGTTTGGGATTGCATGATCCATGCATTCTTGGAGATGTCCATAGAAAGTATTTGTGAAGGATTCGGCATTGTGGGATGTGGTATCCACTGGCACAGTGGGCTTAAAGCATACCATCTCAGTCTTAAGAAGAGTGAAGTCTGCTTTTGAGAAGTTTTTCACTGTGGTCATTTGTGCTGGGGGTGGAGGTGGGATATGTATATCCAGGGTGATTAGTTTGTGGTCAGATCTCACTAGTGAGGGGTATACTTCCAGTGTGGAGCATTTTGTCCCCATGTTTGTGATGATCAGGTCTAGTATATTATCTCCCCTAGTCGGAGAGGTGACTAGTTGTTCCAGTGCATTTGAATTTATGAATTCCAGGAACCTTTGGGCTAGGGTATTAGGGCTAGAATAATGTACCCAATCTATGTTTGGGTAGTTGAAGTCTCCCAGTATGATGGTATTTTGTGATACATTCATATCCTCCAATGTCTTCAGGAAGGCTGAGTGGGGTTCTTGAGATTGGGAGGGTGGTCTGTAACATTCTACCAGTTGTATAGCAGTTTTGCCTATGGTTAGTTGCACCTGTATGGTCTCTGATGCTTCATGTGTTGCTACTAACCTGGAGGTGTGGGTGTCCTTTATGAATATGGACACTCCCCCTCCCTTTGTAGTTCAGCCCGGGTTTTGGGGCCAAAAAGCATGATACGAGGTATAGCCTGGTAGTGCTGGGGTGCTCTCAGGAGCCTTGAACCAGGTTTCAGCTACTGCACAGACGTCGATGTTCCATGCTGAGGAGTGCATCAAGTGCCTACATCTTGAGATTTAGACTTCTGGCGTTGAGCAGCATTACCCTTAGTTTTTTTCCATTTTTGTTTTCTAAGGAGGTGGGTTTGTCTTTTGAGCCTTCCCTAAAAAAGGCACTATGGGGGTGGCAAGAGCCTTAGCCAATATCCGGAAGCCCAGTGGTGACAGGTGTAAGCCATCCCTTGCGAAGCAGCGTGGCTTGTCCAACATATCATCCCAGGCAGACAGACATTGGATCCCCTTAGAATGACACCAGTACTTGAGCCAATTGTTAAAGAAGATCATCTTGTCTTTGTATTGTGGTATAATTCTTGGTGAGGGCAAGATGCTGCTCAGGGTCAGGGTCATACCAGCCTGGGCTACATAATCGGAGAGCTCCTCTATGTCTATTTTCATGTAGTCCAGGGAGGTACGTCTCAGGTCATTCACACCAGCATGGACAATGACAGAGTCATATTTGTACTTGCTTTGGAGTGACCTGAGTGCGTGTGTTATGTGGCGGATCCTAGCTCCCGATAGACAGCTCACAGTCACCTTCTCCTTGTTCAGCCTGGTCAGTGGGACATCAGTGTGTCTGACTATGGAGTCACCTATTACTAGTGTATCAGTCAAGGTGTTTGGCCTTAAGGGCAGCGATTGGTTGATACACTGATTTATTGAAGTATGTGTTGCATGTGTTTTGTTTTGAGGTGGTGGATTTTTGGATGTCTGCTTTGGGAGCCTCTGTTGTTTTGGTAAGATTTTTATTAGAGCCTCCGAGTATGTCTTTGTGTTTTTATGTGTTTGGTTTGCAGTTTTGATAGGTCTATGTGAGACTGGGATTGTTGTGTGTGTGGTTGCCATCTCCTCCTGTCTGGTCATGCCAGCCCTGAGTTGAGAGAGTTCAGCCTCCAGTTTGGCTATATAGTTGCATCTCTCATATGTATTTGTGTTTGTTGGGAGGAGGAGAGGGTTGTCTGTGTACATGAGACAATTGTAGCCTTGTCTCAAGATACCCAGATTGACCAGTTGAACTGGAGACAACGCCAGTAATCTACCACTCGACATGCTAGAACAGTATAAGGGAGTGGTATACCTTTAAGGGAAGTGGATATTCACAGGGGTGGCAAGTAGATCTAGTGCTTTACTTTGTACGAGAGTGCTTACTTAGTAGAGAGGTATTGAGAACAAGTGCTAGGCTTATAATACAGTGAGTAGTTTGGTTATACTAAGAGTAGAGCTTCCTTAAGGGAAAATTTGAAGAGCAGACTTGGCGGAGTCAGAAACAGTTTAACCTTGTTTAACCGGCGCTGCGCTATGTGCACGACCGAGCAAAGCAGTGCAAACGCAGATTTTAAACAGTGAACTACAAAAGAGCTAGAAATGGTCCAAAACAACCAATTACTACAGCTTCTTGTGCTGAGGTCACTTCCCCCAAGGACAGGTAGGCTGCTCAAGGCTCCCCATTCCCACTGGTGAGCAAAGAAACTTCCTTCTATCCAAGTAAGGTAATGGACAGCACAGGAACTACACTACAGCCCAGAATACAGCAATGCCTGTAAACTGGTCTAAACTAGTCGAGGAAGGCAGGAAAACAAGGATTATGTTTTTGTTTTTTTGGTAGAAACACATAGAAAATGCAGAAACAGTGAAAAATAGTTACACAGGCTAGCACACTTTAGTGGGCAGCCTCCACAGTTAAATTAAACAAACAAACAAGCAAACTTTCCATCAAATTTGACTAAAATGTAACTTTAAGTGCAGATTTTAAAATGCAGCAGCAATCAGTTAAAAAACAGTTCAGGCTAGTTCAAGGTTAGCTACAGAAGCTATTCCAAGTGAAAAAAGCAAAGATACTTAAATCCAGAAGGTAGTCACTTTTCTGAGTTTCCTGCTGCTAGGACCACTCTGTAAACCCACGTGGAGCTTATCTGAGCAGTATAGCCAGAAAAAAACACCCAGAGGCAGATTTTAAACCGTGAATTACAAAAGAGCTAGAAATGGTCCAAAACAACCAATTACTGCAGCTTCTTGTGCTGAGGTCACTTCCCCCAAGGACAGGTAGGCTGCTCAAGGCTCCCCACTCCCACTGGTGAACAAAGAAACTTCCTTCTATCCAAGTAAGGTAATGGACAACACAGGAACTACACCACAGCCCAGAATACAGCAATGCCTGTAAACTGGTCTAAACTAGTCAAGGAAGGTGGGAAAACAAGGATTTTTTTTTGTTTTTTTGGTAGAAACACACAGAAAATGCAGAAACAGTGATAAATTAGTTACACAGGCTAGCACACTTTAGTGGGCAGCCTCCACAGTTAAATTAAACAAACAAACAAGCAAACTTTCGATCAAATTCGACTAAAATGTAACTTTAAGTGCAGATTTTAAAATAATGCAGCAATCAGTTAAAAAACAGTTCAGGCTAGTTCAAGGTAAGCTACAGAAGCTATTCCAAGTGAAAAAAAGCAAAGATACTTAAATCCAGAAGGTAGTCGCTTTTCTGAGTTCCCTGCTGCTAGGACCACTCTGTAAACCCACGTGGAGCTTGTCTGAGCAGTATAGCCAAATATACTCCTGAAGAATAGTGGTGAGATGGAAAAAAAAACATGCAGAGAAAGTAAAAGAATGAAAAAGGGGGAGTAACAGAAAATAAGGCAGAAAAAAAATGAAAACTGGAAGTATATAGTAAGGATTCAAAGTAATGAAGACAAGGAAATGGACAGGTATGATGTGTGGGACAAATAGCTTCTTTGGATGTAAAAGCAAATGAGGTAAAACCATTTATTCTTGTTGACAGAGATATTTTGTGACATTATATTTGAGACTTTTTTAGGAGAATATGAAGAAAAGAAACACTGTATTCCCATGCAATCTTTACATGCTAAAAGCATTTAAAAGGGAAACAAAAAAGAAAATTTATGTAGAAATTTCAAACAGGTGAAAAGACAAACTTTGAAAGGACATTTGAAAACTTCATGTAAAGAAGTACTGGACATTAAAGACATTTATGATAAAAGGGGTTTGTGGACTTGTGGATGACATTGTAATTTGTGTTAAAAACAGAAAGTGAAAAAAATTATACATATACCAAGCATGATAAATGTGGAGGGGAATAGGAGTGTCAAAATACTGAGGACAACCCAAAACATTTTTTTTTTTGAAAAAGAACATTTGATGAGTACATGTGATAAAAGAAAATGTTATATCTGTGGGAAATGGGACATGATGCAAAGAATGTGACTTGAAATGTTATAAATGTAACAAAGTTGGACATTTATGAGTGGATTGTAAAAATGAAAATAAGAGTCAGGAAAAGAAGAAGAAAGTGAGTAGAGAGAAGAAATAGTAGTAGCAACAGAAAGATGAGAAAAAATAATAAAGAGGACCTAGAAGAAGGTTCTGAAATAAGTGAGGAAGACGTCATAAACTGGGAAGTAGTAAAAGAAAAAAAATTACACTGGTAAAAGGATAAAACACAGAAAAATAAAATGTAAATAAGTACAAAAGAAAAAAGAAGGAAATGGATGAAAAAGAATATATAGCGAATGACTGACAGTTATGATGTTTGAGTAATAGACATAAGATACGATCTTACTTTTTCACCTTTGGGAGGGAAACTGGTTAGGCTTAGAATGGCCTATTAAGAAAGCTAGCCAAGTAATTAGGGTACTTACATATTATCGCAACCACTTTTCGGAGGTGGCATACTTTACACTGTTTTCTGCGAAGCTATGTTTGTTAATGGAAGAAGGGTACTGTAAACTGTTAACCAGTTTTGGGTCACACTGTGTTGCACATACGAACAGGAAACATGGCAAATTTGCTGTTTGCAGGTAGTACCCTTGGCATTAGTACACACATGACTGCTGCTTTACAGTCGTCATTAATGTTACGGGAAATTCCAACTCACCATGGTCTGAACAAGAGACGAGCTGCTTTTCAAAGCCTGTGAAATGTGTTACTTACCACTCCTTACAGGCCAATGTACTTGTCATGATTATTGCTGACCAAAACTCACCCCGTACACTCCTCAGTAGTTTATATTTGGTAAAATCAGAACTAGGAATGCAGAGTTTCAGATTCAGGGTACGAATGTGACTGTACGCTTTCTTGCTTACAGTCGCAATGTACAAACTGTAATTTATTGCCATGTTTGCTGTGTGTTAATTTTTCCCCATACTTCAAACTACAAAGTTTGTTTCCCACTCTGAGTAGTACACATTCAACATGTTCCGCAATAAAATAGCCATCATTCCTGACCACACTAACAAGGAGCAGGCATGTCGATCTCATTATTCATGACCAGGAATACACCGACAATACTGAAAACTGTTAAAACAAAAAACACAGTTCACGAGCAGGTACTTCCCAAACATTTTACTAGGTAATAAAAGATAAAACGAGACTTAAAGCGCTTTTCGTTTGCACTAAAGCAAACTTCTTCAGAAGCACTTGTAATTAGAAACAACACAATTTAGATTATAACATAACTGACGTCACAAGCACATTTCCTGTACATCAATAAACAACTTAAAGTTGTAGGCTTTAAAAGCCATCCATTAAATACATCAAAACAGCAATGGAGTTGCAATAAAGTTATTGTACTTAACTCTGTTTTGTAAAATCATTTGCAAAAGACGCTTGCAAAAGACACTTTGTAGAAAATCAAGTGTATAAAATAAAATCAAGTTATTTTACCAACCTTAAAATTAAATACTAACTAAAAACGTAACAATACTAATGACTCAATCTAAATAATTAATTTACACAGTCGTTCTTACTGAAATCCAAGACCAATGTGTAAACAACTTGTTATATAATATATATTGTATATAAAAGTGTGTATATAAAGTACAGAAACTACATAAGCTGCAACATCTCAATACCACATGGCCCCATCTTAGTAAAACACCTGTACGCCTCACTAAATCTACACATAGGTTAGTAATTTCCCTTTCCAATGTATTGATTTTTGACATTCATCCTGTGTTTGTAAAGCATACAATAGTATATTTCTATGTTTAAAAAAAAAGTAATCTACTCCTGCAGCATTTACCTCGTCTTCATTGTATGTTTAAATGCTAATTTGATTGTATATGTAAATACATTGTCAATTGTAAAAATGTTATGCTATTATGGTACTTTTCTTAATTGTTATTTTCAAAGGCTGTTCTGATTATATGTCTAAATTCTTTGTAAAAAATTCTTTGCTGTAATGAAGCTTTTCTCCTTGGGTCTTTGATGAAAAAGGGCACATGCCCAGCCAGACCAACCCGGTTAACAAATGGCAAATAAATAAAAAATAAAAAATAAATGTTCTGGAATAGCCGTATTCTATAGAAATACAGTATAAAGCTATTAGATGTAACTTTAGCAAAAATAGGAAGATTAACTGTTGTAGATTTAAAATGGAAAGAACAAGTATACAGAATTATAACATTATATGTCAACGCTAGTTGAAGGCAGAGGCAACATGAAAAGGAGATGCTGACTCTTCCCCAGAGTTATGGAAGTAATGGGGAAGGGAGTAAATGAACCCCAGAAGTAAAAATGTTCAGTAAATTTCTTTCACAATTTACAGAGGGGGATAATTTTGATAGTTTTATTCATATGTTTGAAAGGGTATTTTAAACAGTATAATGTTGACCAAGGGCTCTGGGTACAGTTTCTGACCGCCTTATTCCATGGTAAAGATGCAACTGATATTTCTAAATTGTCTGATACTGATTGCTTAAATTACACTGTAAAGAACTGTCTTTTAGAATGCTTTAAGTTAACACCAGAAGCTTATAGGAAAAAGTATTGTGAACATAGACGCAAGGCAGATGGAACTGTGTGTGAAGATGTTGCTGAACTATGCACTTATTTTCATAGGTGGGTGAATGGATGTCAGGTCACCACTTTTGAATGACTGGCAGACCTTTTGGTGAAGGAACAAGCTCTTAGCACTTTGCCTGAGGACATGAGGATCTGGTTAGCTGATAGACAATGCACTACTGCAGATGAGCTGAGGAAGAAGGAAGACCTATATCTAGGAAGCAGGGCATCACTGCACAGGAAGGGGACACCCAGTGCGGCTCATGGGTCTATTGGAACCCATGGTGGGCAGCCCAGACTGCCCCAACAGAGTCCGCCAGTAGCAAGGGAAGACAATAGTCCAGGTACACATCCAGGACCAAGGGCTAAATTTTTAAATGCAACCAGTGGGGCCATGTAGCATATAGATGTCCATGGAGGCAAGTTGGGGAAAAAAAGGTGGGAGAGCCACTAAGTGGGAATGACAAAATGCAAGCAGTAATTTGTCTTGAGACAACAAGGGTACCAAACTACCACAAGAGGTTATATCCTATCTTAGTGGATTGGAAAGAGGCCACTGCTGAGAGAGACACAGAGCTTCTGACCTAACCATTGTGAACCCTGAAATGGTTACAGAGTTGCACTACCTGCTTGAGCAGTCTACTCTGGTCAGAGCTTTAGGAGGGGCCCCATTCCAAATACCTTTGGCTAGGTTTCACCTTGACACTGAGGGTGAAAAAGGAAGCAAAAGTAAGTAAGTGTGTTTGAGGATATCCCTGCAGATGTCCTGATAGGGAATGATTTTGATAATACAGTACCCCATATGCATGAAGTTACACGCAGTCAGGCTTGGAGACAAGCACGTGGGTCGTGCAGACTGGGTGAGACCCAGACAGGCTGCACACTTGCAGCCAGGACTGGTAAGGTGGTAACTTCAGGGAGGGAGCTACCCTGTAGCAGTGAAAGTGAGCCACAGCTGCTTATGGGTACTGATGTTCCCTTGGACAGAGTGACTGCAAAGGCAGAGGTGAGTAGTAGTAGCCAGGCTGACAGTGAGGAACCGCTCTCATCGCATACCAGACTTCCTGTGGAAGGGGAGCTGGGGAGGGTTATTAAGAGAGAGTTGAGACAGGCTCAGCTCTCAGACCCTACATTACAAGGCCTGAGGGAGGTAGCTAGTGAGGCACCTGATTTTCAAGGGAAGGGGCAATCTGTATACTGGAACAAAGGGTTACTGTGTAGAGAGTGGACCCCTGAGGGAGGGCTAGAGGGTGAGAGAATACAGCAGTTGATAGTGTCCAGAGCCAAACATCTGGCACTTCTGGCCATAGCCCATGATATTTCCTTTGCAGTTCATATAGGCATAAAACGTACAAAGAGACATATTATTCAGAACTTTTATTGGCCTGGGAGTTCCAGAAATGTAACAGGGTACTGCAAGACCTGTGAACAGCGCCAAAAGGTAGGCAAGGCAGGAGACAAGGTGAAAGCTCCTGTGATTGAGGAACCATTTCAGAGAGTAGCTATGGATATTGTGAGGCCTTTGCGTACACCAAAGTTCCACAGGGGAAAAGTATATCCTAGTGGTAGTAGATTGTGCTACCAGATACCCTGAAGCAGTGCCTCTGTCCTCCACTGAAGCAGAAAAGGTGGCAAATGCTTTGTTAGAGATATTCAACAGGGTAGGTTTCTCAAAAGAAATACTGACTGACAGAGGTGCCAATTTCATGTCAGGCCTTCTGGCTTGTCTCTGGAAGTACTGCGGGATGAAGCACCTAAAGACCACCCAGTACCATCCTCACACTAATGGTCTTGTTGAAAGGTTAAACTCTACACTCAAGACGATGTTATGGGTTTTTACAGACCAGTTTAAGAGGAAGTGGGACAAATATTTTCCCCATGTTTTGTTTGCTTACAGACAGGCTCCCAGGAATCCACAGGTTTTTCACCCTATGAGTTGCTATATGGGCATAGTGTGAAGGTACCTCTAGATTTGATTGAAATGAGTGGGAGGGTGAGTGTGAATCCCACAAGAAGTCTGTTGTGGCATATGTCCTAAACCTCAGGACAGGTTTCAGGGAACTCATGGCCATGGCCCAGGAGAACCTGTCAGAAGCTCAACAGCAGGAAAAGGTCTGGTATAACAGGAATGCTCGAGCCAGAGAATATGCTGTAGGGCAGCAGGTAATGGTTCTCATTCCTGTCAGACACAACAAGCTGCAGGCAGCTTGGGATGGATGCTACAAGGTAGTACAGAAGGTCAGTGATGTTAACTACATGGTAGAACTGCTAGGCAGGAGGCAGGGGCACAAATTGTACCATGCTAACATGATGAAACCTTACCATGATAGGGAGGCCCTTGTGCTGAATATCTGCAGTGGACGGCAGGAGGAGTCTGTGGGAAATCTGGTGACTGATCACCTCAGTGAGGCTCAGCCTGACACCTCATTGGAAGGGGTCGCAATGTCCCAGCAGCTTTTCCCTACCCAGGTTCAAGAAATCTGAGCAGTGTTACAGGAGTTTGGGGGCATGTTCACTGGGAAACCAGGGTGCACCCAACTGGTGCAGCACCATGTGGATAGAGGACCTCAAAGGCCTATTAAGCAGGCCCCTTATATGGTGACTGAGAGAGTCAAACAGACTCTGAGGGAGAAGATACAGGAGAAGTTGGTACTAGTGTTAATTCAGGAGTCCAGCAGTCCCAGGCCTCCCTGGTGGTGCTGGTATCAAAGAAAGATGGCAGCATCAGGTTCTGTGTGGACTACAGGAAATTAAATAGTCCCACAGAGCCAGATGCTTACCCCATGCCTAGGACAGATGAAGCCCTAGAGCAGCTGGGGGGGATAAGTATATTACCACTATTGATCTTACCAAGGGTTACTGGCAGGTGCTCTTGACTCCCAGTGCTAGGGAGGGGTCAGCGTTTGTGCCTCCTTTTGGCTTGTATAAGTTCAAGAAGATGGCCTTTATGATGAAAAATGGCCCAATGACTTTCCAGAGGCTGGTAGATTGTATCCTAGTAGGAGCAGGAGATTTTGTTCTTGCTTACCTAGATGATATTGCCATCTATCACCATTCCTGGCAAGAGCACCTTCAGCATGTCAGGGCAAGGTTGACCATTAAGCCCAGCAAATGTCAGGTGGGTATGGCAGATGTCTCCTACCTGGGACACAGAGTGGGGACTGGTAAGATCAGGCCTAAACCTGCTAAAGTGGAAGCCATTCAGGCATGGCCTGCCCCTGTTACCAAAACGCAGGTGTGGGCATTCATAGGGAATGCGGAGTACTACAGAAGTTCGTCACCAATTATGCTACCATAGCTGCTCCCCCTACAGACTTGACAAGGAAAAACAAGGCAGATAAAGTAGTGTGGACCCCAGCATGTGAGAAGGCATTCCAGAAGCTTAAAGGAGCTTTGAGATGACCCCCTGTGTTAGCCAGTCCAGATTAGAGCAAATGATTTGTTGTACAGGTGGATGCTTCAAACCATGGGGTGGGGGCAGTACTTAGGTTTCCTCAAAGGGAGAAGAGCACCCAGTGGTATATCTCAGTTGTAGGCTCCATGCCAGGGAGGAATGTTATGCAGATGTAAAAAAGGAATGCCTAGCCATAGTGTGGGCACTGCAGAAACTTCAGCCTTATCTGTATGGAGGGAAATTCACTGTAGTTGCAGACTACAATCCCTTAACATGGCTACATCGAGCCAGCCAGCAAAATGCTAATTTACTAAGGTGGAGCCTAGGGTTGCAAGCATATGACAGTGCAGTGCCTCAGCTGGTTAGCAATGCCAATGCAGACGCCCTCTCAAGACGGGGAATTGGGGTAAGGCATTTCCAGACAGGGTCAACCCTCTCAAGCAACGTTTCTCAAGGGTCACTTGAAAAACTAGCTTGAGTTTTGGGGGAAGAATATGATATAGAGAAATACTGCTGGCCCAGCTATCTGGAATTTTGTAAATAATTCTATGCCACTTGTGAATACTGATATGCTTTATACAAAACTGTATGTTTTGTACTGAGCTAAAATGTAACCACAGCATGCCCTGCTGATTTAGAATAGAAAAGCATATGAACTATATACCTGTGTGAATGTATGTTTTAACAGTATAAACTAGAACATAAAACAGTTCAAAACTTAATAAGTTTGGATGGATGGGAGATTGCAGATATACCCCAGGGATTACTTCAGTGTCACTGCTTGACAGAGGCACAGCAAAATGATAGGCATAGTTTTTATTCAAACTAAAGGGGTGGCGAAAGCCACATAACTATGGGCTAGGCTTATAAATGTCCTTGGGCAGATAGCCTAGTATGAACCTATGAACCTATGAACCTAAGTTGAAATTAAGTTGCTTTACAACTGTGCTATAAAAGTTCTCTCTCTCTCAGTTTCAGTGAAACAGACACAATGTCTATAGCTAGAAGTTTTTGTATTGTCTTGAAAGAGAAGTAATTACTTGGTTTAAAATGTGAAAGTGTTTTATGACTTTCAGGATCTGCACACATCTGAGAGATATGTATCTTTCACACAGAGATGTTAAATTAGTTTTAGTTTCTGTTAACCTGGGAAATTAATTCAAGTGACAAAAAGTGATGTCATCCAAGCTAACTCAGCAGTAATATTTGATATTAAAGAACTCTCCCAGACAGAGAGAGACTGTGCATTTTTTATTTTGTCTTGAACGTAGCAAGATCATCCACTCATAATCACCATCTGCACTTGCTTGCTGTAAGTAAGATTTACAGCATAGTATCTTGTTAGATATAGACAGAAATATAGTAAAGATTATGAGTGAGACTGTCCTGTAATTTTGTTTTAAAATATTTCCTGTGATTTTGAACTCTGAAGTCACTTTGTTGATTTACTGAGTATTGTCTTGTTCTTTTATTATTTATTATAAAATATATTTAAACCTATCTCTGTGGCTAATATTTGTGAGATAGATTTAAGCTCTTAGCATACTTGCATATGTATTAGGTGTCACTGTACAGGCCATTCCTAAATAGCCTTGCAAGTGTTGGACAGACTACCATTTGGATAATAGTAACATTACACAGTAGGACTGGACACCCTTTGTAAGGGCCTTATAGTAGCTGATATGTAGGGGTTGGTGGCAGTGAAAACTACCTTATAGTCTGGGCAGAAGGAGACATAGCTAATAAATCTGTGCCAGCCTTCCCCAGGTTTATGTGTGTGTTTGTATATAAATCAAATCTTAAAGTAAGTGTGTGTGTGTGTGTCAGTTACTTGGGCAGGGACATGAAGCACTGGTTGGACAGAGATGGTGCTGGAAGTCTTGGCTTGGCCCCAAAGCTGAGATCTTAACCCTATAGCTGTGCCAGTGGGGAATCTTATTGGGGATCGGGAGAAACCAGCCCCAGACTGATTGTGGTCTGTGTGTGCTCTTAAGGGAAATTGTACTTTACTGTGTGTGTACTTGTCATCTTCCCAGGGTGTACATCCCCTAGCTGTTGCCAGTGGTGAGGATTGAGGCTCCTTGATTACTGGGCCAGTGTAGGGGTGTCACAGACCTTAATAAGACATTTGATACAATTGGACATGAAATCTTATGGGTAATATAAGTGAGTAAATTCAGAAATGTTGTATGTAGGTATATAGTAATAGTAAAGTAAAAATATTTGTAAATGTCTGGTTAAGCCACAAGGTTCATATGAAGAGTGGTGTAAGACAGGGATTCCAATGAGTTGTATACTCTTTGTATTAGTTATGAATGAGATAGTATATGAAATCAATTACAAAATGAAGGTGTCTGGATATATAACACTTGAAGGGTTAAGAATTCCAGTTTTGTTAACATATGTAGATGACATAGTAATAACTGAAAAAAAATGGATAAAATTAATAATTTGCAGAAATGAGTGTCCAGATGTGATAGGAATGGCTTTAATAAGAGAGAAAAGTAAAGGTTTAGTGATGTAGTAAAGATAGGGGGTATATATTTTACAATGAATTAAATTTCTTGTTTTGGTATAAAATTTGGGACTACAAATTTAAGCAGAATTCAATGGGGGAAAACCAATAGTAAAAATAAAACAAACCTGTCTCTTCCAGAGAACATATAAATTATCATTCATAAAAGGCTTATTTCATAGATTCAGTACTGATGGGAAAATAGCATACTTAGCAATTGCATTTATGGTGCCCAATAGTATTTAAAAAGGAATTATTGCACATTTGTTTTTATTTATATGGGGTTCTAGATTAAATCCAGTAAAAAGAAGAGTTGTGTATGTAAATAAAGAGGAAGGAAGTTTATGGTTAATTAATGCAGTGGTATATGCTGAGGCTTTAACTATGTACAAAGTGTTAAAGTGGATAAATGAAAAAGATGAGAGATTAATAGTAAAACTGTAAGTATGATAAATGTGGGGTATGGTAAAAAACAGTGAAAGAGAAAAAGACTGCATAAATAAAGAATAAATGTTACCAAGAAAAAATAAAAATTGATGATATAGAAAAAGTATGGTATAAGAATGCAATGACAAAATATTACTATGTCAAAATCTTAAAGGAGAAAAAATAAAGCTATAAAAATAAGAAATAAAAAGCAAATGGTGTAATCTGAAAGTAGAATGTCAGGACTTTTTCTGGAGATAGGTAATAGAAAAATAACTAGTAAAAGGAAAAATGCCATATAAAAAGAAAAGTGATACAATATGTTTGCACTGTCAAGAAGACGAACATGTGTTTTTGAAATGTAAAAGAGGAAAAAAATATGGGGAAAACTATGTAAAAAATATTTTTTATGAAGCTATAAAAGCCATGGATATAATAAACAAGGATATGATTAATTATGGATATTATAAGTAAAGAATATGTTAAAAGAATAAATAAAAAAAGTAATTTTATGTCATATGGGTTTTACTGAATGAAAGAATAAATGAAATTATGTTTAATGATAAATGGATTTTAGCCACAATATTAAGTAAAATCAGATGGTCATTACGGAAAAAGGAGTGGGGATCTAATAGGGATGAAAATTTAGTACAATTGGGAAGGAAATTATGAATATGTGTAAATATATTTGAATAGCTATATATTTGTATTGTAAATATTTGTAAATATGTTGGACCCCCTACTCTTCTGTAAAGGTGCTGTAGGATCTTTTACATCCATGTGGTCTACCACAAACTCATGCAGATGAGATCACAGTTTAGTGTCTTATTTACAGGATGACACACTCAAGAGTGCAGCATCCCCTTATACTACAATTCAGTGTCAGTAATCCATCTACGTGATGTGGGAATAAAACCCAAAGCCTCCTACATTAAAGGCAAGCGTGCTTCCTGTTGCACTGCTGACACTTAACATCTACTGGGCTGCTTAGATATCTGGAAATATATATTACTTTATCGACACAATGGCCTAAAAAAATCTATACCACATATATATCACTGAACCACCCACCTTCCAAAGAATAAGGTAACAGTGCATCTCCAGTATTCATGCTCTGCTTTGTCTGCATTTTCGGTTACCTGGCAAGGTGTTTCATCAAAGTACATTGAAAAAAGTGTTAACAATTTTCTCCAGTACAGACTATGTAAAATTGTGATTTTGCTGTGTAAAGGTTCCCCACACAAAGAGAAATTCAGTCTCACAATGCCAGCGCACATGATACAAATCAATGCCTGAACATTCTTATTCTCGTACGTATGTCACCATTCTACAGAAATGTGAGAACATCCTTATATACCAACAGCAGGCCTGACATCTTCATAATCTCCTGCTCTACATTTCACAATGACTGCAAACAGCAATTCCAAGCATTACTGCATTCTACATTTAATGCTGAATTCTTTACTGCAAGCAGTTTGCCCCTATTTAACTACACCACCTGATTAGTGCACCTGCCTTTGACTTCATTTTCTACTGCAACAGTAGGTTAGAAATATTCACTGTAATGAAAACACATATATTGCTTGGACAGTTCTAGGGAAAATATATCTTCTGAAGGCAGACCAACAAAGCTAAAACTTTAAGGCTTACCCCACAAAGCAAGAAATATTACCTCCTTGTCAACACCTTTCTTCAGTTGTAAGAAAATTCACTAGGGCTGCTCTCTTTAGTCTTCCACAGTGCAATGACATTCTCTGCAGCTGTCAGGGTTTGTATCTCATAGATCTGAACCTCAAAGCATGGTGAATATACAAATGAGGAACCAACTCATGAATGCTTCTGAAATGATATTTCTATACATTGCAGCTATGACCATATTCATGCTAAGAGGCTCCACTAGACTCATAAACCCACATGAGCCCCTGAAGAGTGCACTGAGCATATTCAGGCAGGTCAATAACACTAACAGTAAAGTTAATGCAATATTTACTGCATCTGCTGCTGATGGAAGAGCTAACTAAACAGCAGTCCTGATCTCAATGTTAAACCTCACACAGATAGTGCATTAATCTTATGCCATTTCTTACACTTCTACACAAAGCTAGTACCTCAGTATTTTTGAACTGCCTTTTCCATATCCCAGTAGAAATTATGTTACTGAAATGTCCTATGTTGCATGCCAGTTGACAAAACAAAATGTATATGACAGCAAGATAGCAGCCATTATTCTCTGAAAAGAGACCTAGAACACGATCATGGTTTTCAATGACATTGTGTCTGGCAGGGCACTCTGGTGGTACAGTAAAGAGTGTAAAATATTCTCTTATTTATTGTGCAGGACACAGGAGTGCCTGTTTGGAGACATTTATGTCAGTCCCCATTATAAAGCAGATTGCGGCATTGTCTTGTTACAGCTGTTGCTAATACCACTGATATACCATATTCTGGTAAGCAGTGCAGGCACCAACACACTGACACATGGACTTGCCATCCTGACCTTCTAAACCAATGAGAAGAAGTGGTCAGATTAATAGCACTTTAGATGTTCTGGAAGTATGTGACCAATTTGCACAGATACTTGGTTTTCTGATTAATGCCATGAAGGCATGCAACTAAAAGATTATATTTTTCTCTACAGCTCAGGAAGCTGTCGAGAAGAACTGTCTTCTGTACTGTGGAGGATTAAAAAACTCTTCAAGTGCAAGGATGTGTATGTTTTTATCTTATTTAAATAGTCTTGTTTAAGACGCTTCTTTTTCATTACTGCATTAATTCTTTGGCAGGTGCCTATATAGCCATCAGCCCTGCTGTGTAACTGTAGCTATGTTTACATGCATAGTTAAGGTTTATATGCTTTTGTGAGAATGGCTAAACAATTAGTCATTTGTTTGCTTTTGTGCATCTGTTCTAATTGTATGTCTCTACAGATATGCTAGTGTTACAGTAAATAACAAATAAAGGAAAGCGGTACTACTTTCTTGGCATGGCATGACAACACTTCCTAAATAGAGTGGCTCTCCTATAACCAAGAGCAATAAGCACAGGAGCTAGTCCCTGTGACCGCTGTTAGGATAGTACATCATAGCATAATTCCCTCTATATCACACACAACTGTTCTGTCATCAGCTCATTTAGTCGGATAGTGCATCATAGCATAAGTCCCTCTATATCAGACACAGCTGTGCTGTCATCACCTCATTTAGTAGGAAAGTGCATCATACCATGTCATTCTATATCGCACACAGCTGTGCTGTCATCACGTCATTTAGTAGAATAGTGCATCATAGCATAAGTCCCTCTATATCACACACAACTGTTCTGTCATCAGCTCATTTAGTCAGATAGTGCATCATAGCATAAGTCCCTCTATATCAGACACAGCTGTGCTGTCATCACGTCATTTAGTAGGAAAGTGCATCATAGCATGTCATTCTATATCGCACACAGCTGTGCTGTCATCAGCTCATTTAGTAGGATAGTGCATCATAGCATGTTCCTTTATACCACACACAGCTGTGCTGTCATCAGCTCACTTAGCATTTTTCAGCTGCAATTGCAACTCTTGTCATGTAATTACTCAAAGTTCTCTTTTATAGTTCATACATTGATTTAATGCAATTTCTTCTTTTCTATTTCCTTACATTTTAGCTAATCATTGTAAATTATTTGTTATGCTTGTTATATTACCGCTCTCCCTTTATTTAGCAATTATGCACTATTTACTGCCACACCAGTCAATAGTGATTAACTGAGAATTATTACTAACTTGAAAATGTGGACTTTATTAATGCTGTACGAGTGTCTCTTAAAAGACATGGTTTAATAAGTCCATCCTTTAGACCATGACTTCATTATTTAAGGGAGACCATTCAAATAAAAGCTATTCAGCATGTTATGTCAGTTATTCTCCAAATGTATACACTAAGAGTCTAGAAAACTTGCCGAGTACTCCTGGTCATTTTACATGAACTTCTGTGGAGTGGTCTATATAGCCACTTGCTCTTTCTGTGGGTGTTTTCATGTAGCAAAACCACAAGGAAACTCACTGCTGGTGTATAAGTATTTTTTTGGAGTAAAAAAAAAATAATGCTGTGCGTAAGCATAGCGTGACTTGCAGCAAATTTATATTTCTGTCTGATGTATTGGACCAGCTTGTGATTGATAAACAATAGAGGAGGGGATTTCAACAGTTTGCTAGATTTTAATTTGGCAATTAAAACTGCAAGCTAGCAGATTTCTTCACCTAGATGACAGCATTAGCATAATTTGTGTATTAAAATTAAGGCCCTTAACTTACTATTACATTTATGTCCACAGCATTTTTTTAGCATCATACCCACAACCTTAATAACCAAGTGCAATGGGCAGTAGAAACAATGAGTGCTGGCTTGCTGTATAGGACATGTAATTATGTAATTACAACATGCATAAGTTTAATACAACATGCAAGAAATCCTGCAAGATGCTGTAGTCACATTTACCCTCCAGTATGTTTTTTGGCAATGCTCCCTTGACACTGCAAAGAGTAAACACTGCAAGAAAAACTCAGCCAAGCTGGAGTCTTCATTGTGCAATACCAGGTGTCTAACTGGTAGTACTATTTAAACAAAACTCTTTGTTTTAACATGTTTTTATGGTCTGAAGAAGGAATCTTGTTCTGAAAATGCTAACCTTGTTTTTTAAATGGTATTTTCATTAAACTGCTGGATCCTTAGCTGTAGTTGTTTGCAGTCATACTTTGCTTCTCTACAAGTTTGGTTTGTGTGCGTCAACATTTGCATGTGTGCCATTTCTTTGAGCTGCATTGCTTCCTCTGTGTTTTGGCCTACAAGACACGGCTGAGGAGTAGAGCAATGAATTGGACTATATTCCTGCAAGAAACACTGACAGGCTGCATAAGCTATTATTTTTGGATTCTAATTCTCTGTAGAGTGCTTCTGCCACCGACACTTTATCTAGTGAAGTGAAGCCACATTTGAAGTACGTACAGATTTTTTCGAAGGTTTCACAGAGCTAGAGAATAAGTTAGGCAAGTATAAATGTTGACAGTGGCAAAGACTGAATTTTGAGGCTGCCTTAAGATATAAAGCTATCCCTTGTGGGCTTAGGGTTCTTAAAATGTCCACTTTTGGGAATATACATCCAGGACTGCTTAAACAGTGGCAAGCTTTGAATTTGCAGCTTAGTTTGAACTATTTGAAACTGACAAATGATTATTGATCATTTATTATTAATGATTGAAAAACAGCTAGCTGCAGAAACTGATACAGCACAGAAAGAATTGTTAAACACACTTCTGATATCTGCAGGGTGAAAGTGGATGAAATGTATGATAATATTGTTGAATATGAAAGACGCTTATGTGCTACTAAAATTAAAAAACTGCAACGTGACCTTAATGACTTTGCCAAGGGCTATGTATTTTCATGGCCATGTGACAATAAGGTGTTGGCGCATATTAGTAGTAGTTCTGCTGATGTTGCAACTACTTCAGTAAAGCATTTGTGGTACCTGCTCCTCTTACTGTTCATAGGTAGGTACTAGGCTATCAGCCCTAGGGCCTATACAAGCCTAGCCAAAAAGGTACCCTGGCTTTCGCCACCCAAGAAAATTATTTTCCTGTGCCCCTGTCGAGCAGAGCCACAGAGGTGATCCCAGGGTGAATTTCCAATTTCCCATCCAATCATCAAGATTTTTCTTGATGAGTGCTAATGAGGAGCTTTGTTTGATATAGATAGGTAGTTTGTTCCAGAGTATGGGAAGTCTCTAGGACAGGAATCTATCCCTCCAGCATGTCTGTTTATTGTGGTGACAAGGTTTAGGTCCCTAGAGTGTGTCGCTCAGAGGGATTGGGATTTCTTTAAGTGGAGCATGTCCAACAGCTCTGGGTTTGACATAGCTTTGTATGTTAGGCAGAAATCACCTCTGAGTAGGCAATATGCGACGGAGTAAAGCTGGAGTTTTTTGAGATGGCCTGCGTAGGGCATCTGTTTGAGGCCAGTAATCCTCTTTGTGAGGTATTTCTGCAGCCTTTCCAGTTGTTGTAGATGTCATGTGAGGTACATACCAATAGGGGCGTTGTACTCTATAATGGGTCTAATGAGTGACGAGTAGAGGGGAACAATGACCTCTTTTTTCCTGGATGAGAAACCTTTTGTGATGAGGTGTGCCACGTAGAAGGATTTCCTGACTACTGTGGCAATGTGATTATCAAAGGAGAGACTACTGTCCGCCTGTGTCCCAAGGTCTCTTATCACACTTTCTAATGACAGGAGTATTACAGGCTGTGCTAATGAACTTGTGATTAGAGTGAAAGAACCAGAAAAACAGACTGCAGACCCTAGCCTCAATACAGAAACCACTGATGCTCTTTCTACAGATTTTACCCTGCAAGTCCACAGTCAAAGGAAGGGCCGATCAAGGAACAAAGCTCCCAAGGGGCACATGCACTATCAGACCACCAGCATTTCAATAAAGACAAGCAGCAAGAAAGAAACAGTTTGGTTTTTAACATTTCTTCTTTTGTTTTAGCACATCAGCAGTTAGCATTACTTAACAAAGGACTTACTTTCATACCTTCTCAGAAATCCACCTTGACTGATGTATTGGTTGATCTTAGACTGTTGTTGTATCTTTCGGCAGTTGATTTTTATGTGCCGAGTTGCCAGTCCTGACGCACAACCTTCAACAAAGGTACATCCATTCACGTATGTCTCCACGCAGAAGACGGTCTAGCTGAGAATCGAACCGGTCGGCGTCTTACTGTGAGGCGACAATGCTACCGCAGCACCACCACCGCAGATATTGGTTGATCTTAGACTATTTGCACAAAATTTTTCATTATCGCTTTTTTTATAAGGAACAAAATACTAATGAAATTTATTTTAGAAAGCCTAGTGCTTTTGTTCCTCTGACCGTAAACTGGAGTATAGAGTACTTTGTCTCTTCATGTGATGATGAGATCCGTAAGAGTTTAAATTGTGGGCTTAAACCACATTTTTGTAATTTGTCAGCTGCAGATGCCCTAGCCCTTAAAGAGTTGTGTGAGGCTTCACATTTGGAACTTCAACCAGCTGGCAAGGGAGGTGGGATTGTGATCATGGATAGATCTTTTTATATCGAACAGATGCTTAACATGCTTTCTGATTATTTAACTTATGTGAATGTAATGTGATTCACGATACAAGTGCTTACTGATAGAGTAGATGTTTTTTATATGACCTTCTAATGACTGATCTCATAGACTCAAGATTATATGATTATTCAGAGGTTAAACATCCTGTTACACCTGTTTTATATGGACTACCCAATGTCCATAAAGATCGTGTGAGACCTCCGATGTGACCCATCATTTCTAGCAAAGGCTGGGTTACTCAGCCTTTATCAACTTATATTGAAAAGAAGTCTGGGCCACTTTTGGATACCATACCTACAATTCTGAGAGATACTAAGTCCTTTTTGCAGGACTTGTATATATGGCCAATTGATTTTCAGTGGAATACCAAGTTTTTGTTAGTTACTTTTGATGTAGAATCTTTATTTACTGTGATTCCCCAATGAGTATGGCATAGAAAATATTGACACTTTCTTTGTTCGTACGACTTCTTTTGATGTGAATAGGACTAAAGTTGTATGTACACTACTTGAACTAGTCTTGCAAAATAGTGCATTTATGTTTGATAATAAATTTTACATCCAAAAGACAGGTGTTGCAATGGGCACTGCATGTGCCAACATGCCAACTTAATGTTTGAACTATAGTAAGATGAGAAGTTTTTTGCTGATAACCCCTCCCTTTCCATCTGTACATTTTTACAGACACTTTGTGGATGACATCATTTTTATTTGGGGAAATACAGAAGTTAAGATTAATGAATTTATAAAATATCTCCATACTACCAGTACCTTCCTGAAATTTAGTGCCCAGTCATCTTTCAATTGTATTAATTTTCTAGATGTGAAAATTAACAAGAATGAACTTAAACTACTTGAGACTGTAAAAAGAATACTCTTCTTCACAAGACTAGTATGCGTCCCAACATGTAACGAGTAATATTATGAAAGGGCAGTTTCTGAGGACCCTGAGGCTTCACACTGATGATGCAGTGTTTTATAAGAAGGGGTTAAACACCCACAGAGGTTGATTGATGTATTAACGAGGTACATGACAGCAAACAACTATAGGTAGACCGTTTTTTTTCTCTGAGAGAGTGGAATTAGACACATAGACAATAGAGTTGCTCAAGAATAAACCTGTTTTTACTTATCTGAATAACATTTGGCAGATCTGTGAAATTATTAAGAAACATTGGCCCATACTTTTATCAGACCCTGATGTCAAGAAAGTTATTAACCAAAATAATCTTTCCCTGAAAATACAACTCTATTACAGAAATGTTAAAAAAAAAAGTTATTTTTTCTCTAAAATCCACTTGTAGTACTTTTAAATCTAATACATATAGCACTTGCAAGTTTATATTTTCCTGTACCTCTTTTTTTCATCAGCCTATTAGTTCAAGTTTTTATTTTGACCGGTTAGCACATTGTGGAAGCTCAGAGCTTGTTTACATGGTTATCTGCACTGCCTGTGATGGGTTCTATATAAGAAAAATGAACCATACCCTTAGGGACAGGATTTTAGAGCATGTTTATGATATTCAAAGGAATAGAGACACCATGCTTTGGTAAGACATGTCAGAGCCTGAGGTACTGACCATTTATTTAAGTTCTTTGTTTTACAGCTAGTTAGTCTGAATAACAGGGGTGGTGATATTAGAAATGTAACTGAGCTAGAACAGAAGTGGATTCTGAAGCTTAAATCTTATTATGAACCAGGCTTAAATGACAAAAATGAGTATTATAGCCTTTTCTTTAGAGTCGCCCACTGAAGGGCTGAGTGGGTGTTACTCTTTGGATGCTTCGTGTTTTTAAGGTAGCTTACTTGTTGAATTAGTTTTTTCTGTGTTGGATGACATCATTGCTAATTAAGCCTTCTCTGGTGTCTGATTGATTTTACTGACTTTTTAAACTCTTTGTTTAACATGTTTTTATGGTCTGAAGAAGGTATCTTGTTCCAAAAGGGCTAAACCTTGTTTTTCAAACGGTGCTTTCATTCAGCTGTTCGATCCTTAAACTATGATTGTTTGGAGTCATCGTTTGATTCTCTACAAGTCTGGTTTGTGTGGCTCCAACATTTGCTTGTGTGCCATTTCTTTGTGCTGCACTGTAATCTGCATAGATTCCATGGGCCTACACTTTAGAAGGTTTCTGGTATTACTTACTGAAGTCTGATACCTCTATACCGCCCAAAGATGTGCACATCTTCTTTTTTTCTTCTACAGTGGCATTGGGATGCTTATTCTTCTGCCATACGGGTTGCACCTT
This sequence comes from Protopterus annectens, assembly GCF_019279795.1. Lineage (NCBI taxonomy): Eukaryota > Metazoa > Chordata > Ceratodontiformes > Protopteridae > Protopterus > Protopterus annectens. The sequence continues at coordinate 911,209,751 of NC_056728.1, forward strand.
TATTTCTACACTTCTATGAGATTCCGTAGGAGCCATTTCTCCCAAACATACATCTTCATATCTGCTGTGTCCACATCTGAGTTTTTTCCCTTACTTCATTTTTCTTAGTGTTGCATTACTTCTTCACTTCTGTCTTTTTAATTTTAGGCTGTGTATGGGACAGTACACCTTCTCTGGGTTTTTCTCCACTAAGAAGCAATGGAATTATTCCTTCCACCTGCCTTTGATGTCCTGTAGAATGGTGAGGTTGTTTCTACCAGAGTCATATGCTGACCACTGCTTTATGTGAACTTGTGACAGTCTCTCTTGCTGAACCATGTATTAGCCAGAATCATCCCATTTGCTCCACAGCTGTCTTGAATGGTAGCAGAAGGATATATTCACAGCTTTTACTACAGCTCATGTTTTTGAATACTTCTCACAGTTTATCTCTTTCCACTGCAGTCATATGGTCAGAGGATACATGTTTTATTTTGCACTAAAGCATAAACAGTCTTGATTCCTGAAACCATGAAACCCTCTAACATTGAACATAAATCGGGCATTCCATACTTGTCACTCTTAATTTATATTTGCCCTTATTTGCCATAAATTTTACTGATTTAATCTATTTAGCAGATCAGGTTCCTTCTATTCTGTTTGACCTAATATATAATTTATGTTTACAAAAAAGTTGAAGTGCAGCAGCTCCCTCTTACTTCTGAAGAAGATAAAATAAACAGAAGTTTAAAGAATTTATACCTTTTTAATGACAATATTAGATGAACTCAATTCAGAACTTGCATCATCTAGTTTTATCTGTCAAAGACCATGGTTAGCATTTAGCACTGAAAATAATTTCATATTGGTCATTCTTGATAACACTTAATCAGTTGCAGTGCTATTTTTAGCCACCTTATTCAGATCCTATGGATCAATATAAATGTAGCTTGTCTTTCTTTTCTTTTATCCTTTCTGCTACCCCTAATTGCTTCTTACAGGAAAACTTCAGCTTCTCCTACAGTTTAACTCAACTCTTAAGTTGTCTTTCTCCCTACAATATGGTTCCAGTATTGTGTAGGTACCAGAAACGTGCTTGTACTTTATAAAACTTTCATTTCCTTTTCCATGGAATCAAAAAAGGGAAAACCCACTCACTTTTTTTTAAGCTGAACTCACATACATTGTGGAGAAATTTGTCTCCACCTACATGACATAACACAGACAGAGAAATCTGTAGTTTACCCTGTAAAGTACTGCTGATAATCTTACATGGACAAATAGTTCTGCTGATGCCAAGAGCTCAGTGGCTGGAATAAAAAGACAGAGAGGTGTGAACTGTTTTCAACTGTCTTTATCGTAGATTGAAAGAGAACTTACACTGATTCACAACTCTTCCAATGTAGCCATGCCTTTCATTGCAAAACAAAGCAATTAGATCAGTCAAGGGTTCAAAGGCAGTTGTCACCTCTTCTGACACATTTACATAATCAACATCACAGTACTGAAATGCTAAGCTTTAAATGTTGGTTGTTTATACTATATATTGTAAGATGACTTAAATGTAGTATCAAAGATGTCTGTGACGTAGAGAAAAGTCAGAAAATATTTTTTCTTGTAAAATATCAGCACATTTACCATTTCCATACCACCACCCCCCTGTACACAGGATAGAATCACCCAAATTAGGATAGCTATGAGGGACTGAGACTGGTGGCAACCTTATCAACTAAATACCCAATACTGTTTATAAGATAAATTCAGCTCCAACTTTTCTCCTCTCTCTCCCTCAACCTTCCCTCAAGAAATATCATCAAATATAACTCCCCCTACTATCACTAGGGAGCAGGCCCTTAATGCTATCTCTAAGACCAAGAACACTGCATCAATGGGCCCAGGCAATATCCCAGGATGCCTTCTAAATAGCATGAAACATAGGTCATCAGGGCCTCTGGAATTACTATTTAACTGTAACCTCCAAACAGGCTATGCCTAATGAATAGAGAAAAGCAACAGTCATCCCTCTGCACAAAGGTACGCCATCTACAGACCCTGGAAACTACTGACACGTAAGTCTCACTAGTCTTATATGTAAAGCCATGGAAATAATTATCATGGAGATGATCAATAGAGATCTAGTAAACCTCCAGCCACTGGACCCAACCCAGTTTGGTTATGTCCAGGGCAGATCATGCCTACTCAACCTGGTGGACTTCTTTGAGAAGGTCACCAAATCAATGTATGAGGGCAAAATTGTTCACACTCCCTACCTTGACCTGGCCAAGGCATTTGACACAATACCCCACTCGGGCATTGTTGACAAACTCAGGAGGTTAGGTACAAATCTGTATGTCACCCATTGGATAGCCAACTAGCTCACAGACAGGACCCAGGAAGTTAAAATAGGGGAGTCCACCTCTGCAAAGATGCCAGTCCCAAGTGCAGTCCCACAGGGATCAGTCTTTGGACTGCTCCTTTTTGGCATTTACATCTCAGAAGTCAGGACCAATGTCAGTGGTCTCTGGCTGACAAAAATTTGCAGATGATTGCAAATTAGGGGCTGTCACTGAATCTCCCCACTGACACAAATGTTCTCCAGGAGGGGCTGACACAGACAAACAACTGGTGTCAGAGCCATGGGATAAAACTAAATGCCAATAAATGCATAACTGTATCCTTTGGAAAGTCATCCATCCCTGGTAACTATCATATTGACAACACACCCCTTAGAGTTGACCCAGTAGTCAGGGACTTGGGGACACTCACAGATTGTAATATAACCTTTGATCATCATGTGTTTACAGTGGTAAGGAAATCATTCTATGTTGCACAACTTATAAACAAAGGTATGGCATCTAAGTCCAAGGAAGTCATTGTTCCACTGTATTCGGCATTCATCAAACCTGTCATTGAGTACAATGCCCCCTTTGGCATGACCTAACCAGGCATATCCAACAATTGGAACGTCCACAGAGGGTCCTCACTAACAGAATACAGGGTGTAAATAATATATCCTATGCAGACCACATCAAGGCCCTATCCCTATATTCTATCTCCTACAGCCTTTTGAGGGGAGATCTATGCCTGGCATACAGGGCATTGTCAAACCTCACTCTGATGGACCTCCTGCATATCCATAAAACAAACAGCACCAGAATTACTTGTTCTAAAGATTTAAACCTTGCCTGTGATACAAATAGGACCTGCTGGAGAGGCAAGTATGTATCCCAGAGGCTACCCCATCTATGGAACAGGCTACCCATCCAGTGGTGGCTGGTGACTTCAAATTAAAGGAGGGCTGCAGGAGACAGTTGAATGGGTGGGGCCAATGGGAAGGGGTGTGACCAACTAGAAAGGGGTGGAGCCATGCTCAAAACCACAAGTGGAACTTTAATTAAATATGCTGCCCTGGATGCCAAACAGTCATTACGAGAGTCCAATCAAGACAAAATGAAGTGTAGAAGAAAAAAATATTTCAATGCATTGGCTACATGACAACTTACTTAATATCCAGATGGAAACAGGTTGTGAGGCATGAAAAATAAATTACTTTTTAAATACATTACTGGAATGCCAGTCAAAATCAAGTATAAAAAAACAAGCAGCACTCAACTCAAACCACTACTCCTTGCACTGCAGTTCTAATTATAATTTATATTCAGCTTTATAAAATTACCAAGTAACATGCTGAAAGTAGCAATCTCTGTGATACCCCCACTTGTAAAAATGTTTCTTATCCAAAAAAGACCTGCTGCCTGATACAACTATCTACTTGTTTCATGGGGAAGACATGATCAAAGTAAAAAATGAACAGCAAACAAGAAACAAGCTCAAGATAAATTGCTTAAAGGATTCCTGCACAAGTTATGGACCACACATGATAGACTGGCATTCTGTTTAGTTTATGGGTAAGCCTGCAAAGATGACTGCAAGTCTCCAACAAAAGATGACTGCAAGTCTCCAATAAATGTAATGAGCTTCTGAAAATACTGTAATCCTGTCCTTTTATTACAAATACTGTCATATGCATTTCAATACGCAAGGCTTATACATTATCTAGTTATGTAAATATTCTCTGCATGGCAACAAGGAAAAGGCTTTCAATGCTGGTAATTCTTTAACAGTATGCTTATTAAAGCTTACTTGCATCTTACAATCTCCGACAAGCTTACCTGATGCTCATTAAATCATTGCTACTTAAACAGAGCAACAAGGCACTGTGACAGCATGCATTTCCTGAATAATAAAAAGCATAAATCAACAGTATAAAAATCTGACAGAAAACTAGAACATTCTGCAAAACCAAGGACAGATGAAAAGCCACAGTTGTACTCGTGGTCTACCTTGGATGGGGGGATACTCTGCACACTTACACTGCATAACTGCTCCTTGCCTTCCTTGGACACATCCAGAGCCATTACAATTGGGAGTGGGGTGCAACAAGTATGTCATAATTTGAAATGTCTCTGGCTGACAGTGATGGCTCTGACACTCATATCTCTCAACTTCAGAGCAAGAAATCTGGACAAAGCCATACATAGAACTAGAAGTGGGACACAGGCCCAAAAATAAGGACAATTTTTAAATATTGCTGTTATTAACTTAGATAATAGAACAGTAGTAGATCTCGCATTAGTACGAATTTTCTGAAGGGTATGAAATCTGAAACTCAAATGTCTGCCATTATTTTCTAACTTCAATCTTTAATGACTTGCCACTAATTTGCCAGAAAACCACAATTTTATGAAAAACAGACCAAAAATGTGATGCAAAAATATAAAGTTGCCACACAATACTGCTGGGAACCTGTCAAAAAAGGGACACCTTTTTAATATTAACACTGTTAACGTGAGCATCTAACAAAATAAGAGCATCTACACGCATTTCTGAAATAAAAGTAATCTATAACTCTGATCATTACAGTTATATATAATTGTAAACCCTCCACATTTTCTTCCAAAATTGCCATTTTGAGGAGGGGTTATTAGGGGAGAGCAACATTTTGAGCCAAAATTGGGGACAATTGAGAGGTTTGGATATTCCTAATTCTACAAAGTGATTTGCACATACCTCTCAACCTCTTAATGCAGGAAATCTGGACAAGGCCAAATATATTGGGGGAACATACAAACACTACTAAAAATTGCTCTTGCATAAACTTAAGACAGTTGATAGAATAACAGGTCTTGCATTAGCGTGCATTTTTCTGAAGGTTATGAAGTCTGAAACTCAATGTCTGTCATTTAGTGACTTCATTCCTAAATGATTTGCTAGAAAACCACAAATTTTATGAGGAACAAACCAAAAATAAGAAGTAAATATCTATTCATTCTGCAAAAATATGGACAACTGAGAGGTATATGTGAGTTGCTACCCTCCCCCTTCACAAAATCATGGTCGAATGGAACCTCCCCCTGCAGTCATTCCAACGTCCCATTCCTTGGTTATTTTGCCCCATTTACCATAAACACTGTAATGTGCATACTGCTTTACTTCTGCAATGATTTAGATTTCATTTGAAAGTTTAATTTTGCATTTTACAGCACAAACCCTAATAGATGTCTGTTAAACAAAGCAATGCAGTCTCACAATGAAAATAGACTTAGCATTAAAACTTCTCTGCCCTTGAAACTCACATGCATTGAAACAGCATTGAAACCTACATTCAAAGAAAATACATTTTGCCAGTGGCAGATAAAGATAACTCTGGGCTGTTTTCAAAATCATAGGCCCCTTGAACTTAAAACATACACATGCTCCTTGATACACCTTCCTGACTGTATTACATTATATTCCTTGTACAATACAGTACAGGGCATTTTAAATTTATAGTTTTGAACATTTTTCCAGTAAACAATGAAACAAAATGCATGCACCAATGACAAAACTGCCCAGTTCAGAACATTTCCATCATAAAATGTCTACTCAACCTTGAATATAGTCCACCAGTATCAGTAAATATGCACAATCTCTGAAGTAGTAAAATCCACATTAAAGAAATCTGTAACTAATAAAGAGGGTGCTGCTAGCAAACAACTTTATATGTCATTGTTTAATCTACAAATAAAGTGCCTGTTGCCCTTGAAGAATAAATTGCCTATGTTGCATGCATTAAAAAAATGATAAGCTAGTAATACCACAATAGGGAATGGATAGCAAACTGATAACAGGTTCATAGTTACTAGGTATCTTTGCCAAAAAGGATTGCAGCATCCACCCCCTTTACAACACAGTACAGTATCATCAATGCATCTATCTACTGTGGGAGTAGAACCCACAAGCCTTCTGCATCAAAAGCAAGTACACTACCTGTTGTGCAATTAACAATGCAAGCAGACTTTCCATAAGCAGCACTAAACTTTTGTGCCTCTGCAGCTCTCAGCTCCTTGTAAAATCTACACAACACTCAGCTGTATCTCTGAACTTTGCAGCACAAGATATCTGGAAAAAGCCAAAATTGATTGGGGGGGGGGCAAAAGGCCAGAAACCAGGGACACATTTTAAACATTGCTTGTATAATGTTGGAAAGTTGCTGGAATAAAATGCTGTGTTACCACCATACATTTCACTGCCATGTCTTGAACTCGGGGACCCTGTGCAAAACAGTCAGAGAAACAAACCACTGTGCCAAATCAGTTGAAACAGAAGAAGACAAACTTAAATGGCTACTATTTAGTGAATTCAGTTCTCACCATAGCTGTCAACTTCGTAGCAACAAACACCTGAAAAAAGCCAATAATGTGGGAATACAGCTGCCAAACATATTCAGTGAATTCAGTTCTCACCATAGCTCTCAACCTTAGCACAAAATACCTGGACGAGGCCAATAATGGGGGAATATGGTCCCAAAAATATGGGCAAATTTCAAATATCCATGTTATAAACTTAGACAATTGCTAGAATAAAAGGTTTTGTTTTACCATGTACTTTCTGAAGAATATGAAGTCTGAAATTCAAATGCCTGTTATTTTTAAACATTTGTTAACCAGGAAACTAGTCTGACTTGGAACAAAACAAAGCCAAATTTCAGTAGAGCAGGGAGAAACACATCTTTGTAAGTAATGGGAGGACATGCAAACTCCACACAGAAGGCCCCCCAGCCAAGAATCAAACCAGAGAACATGTAGCTGTTAGGCAACAATGCTACCAGTGCACCACTGCACTACAAACCTTTGTAAGGAAATATGAAGATACAGAAACCACAGATTTTATGAGGAACAGAACAAATATGAGGCAAAAATCTGTAATTTTTTTTTTTTTACAAATACTGGTGGATAGGGAATTCAGGTCCTTGCCACCTGCATTCTAGGTACAGGGTTCAAGCCTGGGTATTTCCACCCACCACTAGGTGTTAACAAGGGCATTTCACACCACACATATACACACACCATTAACTGTAAATGGGTCTGGAAGCAGTAAACCAGTTCCAACTCCATTGTCTCAAAGCAGCTCACACTCCATTACCTGTAAATGGGTCCAGAAGCAGTAAACCAGGTCCAACTCCATTGTCTCAAAGCAGCAAACCCATGCTTGACTTAATGCTTCCCTGCAAGAGCTTTGAACTCAACTTAACTCACTCCTGATTGGTCCTGCACTCAAATCCCTGCTTACCTCTCTGAAAGTTCCTCCCCAACCCAATTCAAGTGCAACTTGGGCAATTGGATGAGAAACTGGAAATTCATCCCTGATTTGGCACCTATGTCTCTAATGGACAGAGGTAACCTGTAAATGGTTCTTCTCCAGGCTCATGCTTACACTTTTCAAGGGTATCAAAACTCATAAGATTTGGGATGCATGGCTAGGCTTAAAAAGGCCCTTGTGGTCATTAGCCTAGTAAACACCTATGAAGCTATAAGAAAGACTTTTATGTATTCTTGTGACGTTCTTCCAAAGCAGGATGTGTATCTGGTGCAAAGATCTATGGGAAAAATATCTTCCACTGATTTGTTTTTCTTTTCAGTCAGTCCTTACACAGGTAGATTGCATAAGCACTTACTAGTCTACAAAGGAAATGTAAGCATTGATTGCAGCCATGACATACAGCTGAATTTACTTTAGCTTATATGTGCTATATGCCTTTTTATTAAAACATTAGGAAAAGGAAATATGAAGTTCTTTACCTATTCGTCGTTATAAATAACTGAAAACAAAAATCTTTTCACTGTTGGCTCTGGGGAACAGAATTACTTCGAAATAATTTCCTTTTCATGTGCAGCTGTCACCTTTTTTTTTTTTTTTTGAATCACTTGTTTTTATTAGTTTGTACTGTTGGGCTCACATCTACAATTTGCAGTGGTAATAATTTGCTGCTGCATAGTTTACAGCATTATTATTATTTTTTTTCTTTTTTAATTTAGCTTCCATTCACTGTTGTTATTTGCTAGTTTTTAAAACAATCTCTTTATTAACTTTTCTTAAATGACATTTCCATTGAGTTCAATACTAAGAACAAACATTCCAAAATAGAAGAGCAAATATGGGTAAATAGCAATTGTTATGTACAAAGAAATGCAATAAAATGATGGTTTGATATTATGACATATGATTAGGCAAAAAAGGTGAAGCTGGTTATAAAAACATTCCATAAACTATATACATATGTACTACTTGCCAGTAGAACACAACAATATATAATGTCATTGTGAGTGTACTAGATATGTAGTGATTACCACTGGGGAAGTGGAAACTTCAGTGGAGTTATATCAAGTAGTCCTAACTTTTGTGATTATAAAGATACTGGTGGGGGGACACAGGTTCATAGGTTGGTACTGGGCTATCTGCCCGAAGGCATATATTAGCCCAGCCACGTTGTGTGGTATGGTTTCACCGCCCCTTTAGTAGTTTCCTAGACCCTTGTACTAGGAGCTAGTACCCTTGGCCCCTATCTAGTAGTGCTGTTGGTGTGATCCCCGGTGTGAACTTTCTGTTACCCATCCACTCATCAAGGATCCTCTTGAAGAGTGATAGTGAGGGTCTCTGTCTTATGTAGATTGGGACCCCTGTTCCATAGTAAGGGAAGTCTCTGCGAAGGGAATCTATCCCTCCAGCATGTTCTATTCATTGTTGTGTTGAGGTTTATATCCCTAGAGCATGTAGCTCGAGCAGATTTGGTTTTGCTAAGATGGAGCATGTTCAACAATTCGGGGTTGGACATGGCTCTGTACATTAGACAGAGATCGCCTCTGAGAAAGCGGTATGCAACAGAGAATAGTCTTAGCTTTTTCAATCGTGCTGCATAGGGCAACTGTTTGAGGCCAGTAATCCTCTTGGTTAGGTACCTCTGTGGTCTCTCCAGCTGCTGGAGATGTCTAGCCAGGTACATTCCAATTGGTGCAGTGTACTCAATAATGGGTCTGATGAGAGAAGAGTAGAGGGGCACCATTACATCCTTAGATCTTGATGCGAACCCTTTCGTGATCAGATGGGTCACATAGAAGGATTTTCTAACCACTTTGGCAACATGGTTATCAAAGGAAAGCTGACTATCTACTTGGGTCCCTAGATCCCTTATTTCTTCTTCAGATTTCAGGGGATTACCTCCTATGTTGTAGTTTGCGTGTACTCTGTTTTTTCCAAATGGGATTACTATGCATTTTTTGCATTTAGCTTGAGACCATGGCTTTGACACTATGCATCAGTCTCATTTAGGCCCTTCTGTAGGATCTCCATGTCGGCTGGAGACTCTATTATAGCACTCAGTTTTCAGTTGTCCGCAGACTTAGTCAGCCACAGCCCTTCGGTGCTTGCCTGTACATCTGAGAAGTATATGCCAAACAGGAGGGGCCCCAGGACAGAGCCCTGAGGCACACCACTCATTACAGATCTGGATTCGGACATAGATCCCGCTACTCTTACTTTATGGGATCTGTCTGAGAGCCAGTTTGCGATCCATCTTGTGACGCAAGGGTTTATGCCCAGGCTGGTGAGCTTATCAATAATACCTGAATGGGGAATGGTGTCAAATGCTTTAACAAGGTCAAGGTAAGCTGTGTGTACCTCCTTTTCCTTATCTATAGCCTGAGTAACTGTCTCAAAGAAATCCACCAGGTTCAGGAGGCATGATCTGCCCTTGACGAAGCCGAACTGTGTGGGGTCCAGTGACTGGAGGTTCCCAATCTCACCATTTATGAGTTCCATAATGATTTGCTCCATAGCCTAACAGATCAGACTGGTCAGGCTTATTGGTCAGCAGTTCCAAGGGTCAGTTGTGGCCCCACCCTTGTGTAGTGGGACCACCATTGCCGTGTGCCATTCTATGGGCACATATCCTGTGGAAAGGCTGAGACTGAACATGGTATTAAGATGCGGGGTTAATTCCTTTTGGAGCCCTCGTATGACACAGTCTGGGACACCATCTGGTCCCACGGAGGCAGTGTTTTTAGCTTTAGATAGAGCCTTGTTAACCAATGTATCAGTAATAATTGGACTTACACAATCCCCTGGAATGGTAGTAGGCCCTGTAGGTGGTGAGGGGGGGGGGGGGGATCTGCACTGAACCTGTCAGCTAAGATGTTGGCAATGTCAGAAGGGACAGTATATTTTCTTCCATTTTGTACTAGCTCAGAACAGACCTGAGCATTGCCATTTAGGTTTTTGACGTAGCCATAAAAGGCCTTATGGTTATCCTTGGCATCCTTGGCAACTTTCTTTTCAAAATTAGCTTTAGTTGACTTGATGAGGGTCCTCAATTTCTTACTAATGCTGATCAGGGAGGAATTTCTACTTGAGATTTGGCCATTTTTTGTATAAGTCTCCTCCTTTTATTGTAAAGTTTGCTTATGGCCGGGGTCCACCAGACTGGTTTCTTCTTGCTTGAGGAAGGAGTCTTGGTTTTATTTGGGATAGCATGGTCTATGCAATCCTGAAGATGCATATAGAGTGCCTTGGTGTAGGATTCCGCATCCTGGATATCATTATCCTTCTGCAAGGGAATAGTAAAGCTTTCCACTTCGGATGCAAGTAGTATGAAGTTTGCTTTGGAAAGGTTTTTGACTATGGTTTCTTTGACTGTGGGAGGTGGAGGGGTGAGGATGTCCAGGGTTATCAGTTTGTGGTCAGAGCTGACCAAGGAGGGAGTGATAATGGGTGTGGTACAATGGGCGCCCATATTTGTGATGATTAAATCCAATATGCTGTCCCCTCTAGTGGGGAAACATACTAGTTGTTCAAGGGCATTTGAATTTATAAATTCTACGAATCACTGAGCACAGGAGTTGGAACATTGGTAGTTCGCCCAGTCTATACCAGGGTAGTTGAAATCACCCAAGATTATGGTGATGGGTAGGACCTTTATATTTTCCAATGTCTCAAGGAATGCAGAGTGAGCATCTTGGGACATGGTGGGCGCTCTATAACCGGCTATGACTTGAAATGTGAACATGATGAAGAAAGTACAGTTTTGTGGTTTAACAGTTAGAAATTGTTAGGAGTCTGTGCGTATCATCTCAAGATATGATCCATTAGTGAAATCCAAAATTCAACAAAGTGTTTGTTTAATTTATGGGTATGGATTAAGAATTTGTGTGCTGTTATGTATCTAATAGCTATTTGTCTGAATCCATTCCAGGACAGCTGAGATCTATCTTTCCAGTTCAATGTGATATAATATTTTATGAGTGTGAACAGTATAACTAGTATTCGTGCCTTTTGCCTCTTTAATTTCACAAGGGAAACATGTAATACGACAAATTACCAGGATAATGTAGATTTCTCATATCCCATTTTGCTTAATCTGACTTTAAGTGAACACCATAATTTGTATGATCCTTTACAGCTCCAATGTATGTGGAGTAGGTCAGCATTTTGGCTATCACAATGTGGACATAAGGGGGATGAAGTAGGTTTAAATGTGTTTATTAGTGTCGGGGTAAGGTATGCATTATTAAGTATCATGAACTATGTGTAACTCAGTTTTCTAAAGGGAATATATTTCTTGGTCATTTGAATAGACTGAGTTATTTGGTCATTAGATATTAGTGGATCGATGCCACACCAGTATTTTGAGAATAGTATCTCTTCTTGTAATCTTATTGACAAGTTTGTATGAGCTGGATATCATGTTTTTTCTCAGTGTTAGTAGGGACCAGAGTGCTTTGACTAAGCTTATTTCATTCTGTGTAACGGAAGTATTGTTTAGTATACTGGCACACATATTTCTGGTTTGTCTTAACATAATTAGGTATTGTTTAGGTAGATTCAGTGTTGTTCTCAGCTCTGTGAGAGATTGATTCCTATATGAATAAAGATCTAAAACTGTCAGTTCTCTTAACAAGGGGTATGGTTTTAAGTTTGGCATTTTATCATTAATCGTAAGGTTAGGATTCATATGTAGAGGTTGCATTATAATAAAGGCATTGTATAAATTCAGTGAGGTAAGAAGTTTTGTAGTGCCTTAATTTTGTCACCAAGTGCTTTATGTAGCTTCAGGTTCTTCAAACTATTTTTGTCTAAGACTGGAAGAGATTGGGGGTGTGAGAGTAACAAACAGGTTAAAATGAGTTTTAGTGGATTTGTTCTGAAAATGTAAAGTAAATATTCTGCATTTCAGTGTGTAGAGTGTATTTAGTTTGAACTCTTGGCAAAAACATATAGCTTGGCATTCATTGTTAATAAGAATCAGAAGTAAAATGTTTTATCTCTTATAAACTGTGCAGCTTGTGAAATGTATTATCTACAAGCAGGACAAGATGAACTCTTGCATGCAGCTGTGTCTTGTCAATACGATATGCAAGATAAGCCAAGAACGAAAAGAGTTATTCTTCAGGAAGAGAATGTTTAAGATTTGGAAAACAAACTGTCAGCAGACCAGCTTGAGAGGAAAGACATATTATTCTGGCTGATTTCCAAAACTGCTAATGCAGGCAGAAAAGACGCTATAAAGATTGGGACTTTTTCTTTTGTATGAGAGAGACTGATTATTCTAAACTGAAGTAAGTTTGATGTATTACCTTTCATTTGTTAAACTAGATGTCAACTTCATATGCAGTAAACGAATGTTATAACAGCAGAACTGTTTCAGTGTTTTTCATTGAGTAAAGGTACAGACTACCTGAATAGTGTAGTACAACTTTAATCTTCACAGTGGCGAGACCAGTCCAGTGCAAACAACCAGGAGGGGGGGGGGGGTGACCTGAAGAGATGCCTCTCACAGTATAACATTCCAGTGCAGACCTTTTTAGAATTGATTCTTCTCTTCCTAAAATTTTGTCCATTGACTGGAGGACAAACACTGCAGCACAGTTCAGGGCAATACAGAAATTCTCCTTCAGACAGTGGGTGATATACGGAGTTCGCTATTATACTGACGAAAATTCATCTCACCAGCTTCTAGTGAAAGACAGCAGAGAATTCTCCCACAACTGATCTTGATGTCAAGACTGGCCACCTTGTCCTGAACATTTGTGGTAAATATTTTTTTTCTGTTTTTTTTTTTTTTTAACAATGAATGTAATTCATGAAAATGCCAAGAAGTGCACCAAATCTTTTACTGCTGATGTATCTGAATCATATGGAGATGTATGGAATTATTTACAAACATGGTAAGATCAGCATATTAGCACTTGTAAGTCTTTGTTAGGGAAAACTAACAACACTGCATTATGCAAATGGATTGCAACCTTTGACTGGTATGTGCGTAAGGCTAAAGTGTCACAAAATGTTCAGAAATGTGTAATTTGTAATGATTTAAATGTTGCTTTTTTCATGCCTTGTCATAAACGTATTGTACAAAAAAAAAACTGGAACACAACCAGGATAAAGTAATGCTTGAAGCATAGACAATGGTTCCTGTTTCTATATATCCTGTTGCAAAAGATTTATTAGAGGGTGATGCAAATGTCAAAGTTTGTACTTTACAGTCTGATTTGCAGGAGTTTAAAGATTGGATTGCTAATGTTAGCAACCAGCAAGATCTTGACCTCATGGGTCACTTTCAGAATGTGATAAATGGAATGCATCTGGTAAAATGCATACTGACACTGCTGAATGTACAAAGGAATTTTCTCAGTTTTGAAAGTCTCACAGACTGAAATTAGGACCTTTACACAAACTGTTACTGAAGAAGGCAGTAAAGCTATTGGTATGATAGAAGGATTAATTGATAAAATTGTCCGCTTGCAAGAAACATATGGCAAGCAACTGGCTGATGCACAGCATGACGTAACTGTTGCAAGAGAGGAGATAAACACATTATGAGCTCAATTAGACACACAGGAATCTGAGGCTGCTAGAGAAGCAGACTTAGCTAATCAAGATCTTTTAAGATTACAAACTTTATTAGAAAAATATCAATCTAAAGCACTAGAAACTGCTGCTACCAGTCCTATCATATCCTCAGCTGTTTTTTCTGCTGAAGTTTATCATCAGTCTAGGATGTTAGAAACTTTCCCTAAGTGGGATGAACAGAAGGGTATTTTTAATAACATGATTATTGTTGAAGCTTGGGTTCTTAAAACTGTAGGCACTGTATGGAATGTTACACTTGAGCATTGCTTCTGGAATTTTATTCCTCAGCGTTTCTTGGCTTATATTCAGCAAAAGCAGTATCCAATACAAATCAAACACCTAAGAATGACAGTATTGTTAGCATACACTAGAGGGCAATCTCACACACCAACACTTTTAGGTCAGTTTCAAATGGCAGTCTGCGATTCCCTGGAAGAACAGGCTGAACATTACCGGCTGGCATATATGCTAGTTAATGGCAGTGATGAAAAAGATCTGAAAGATGACAATTTTCAAAAAGCTGTTATGCGCTCCTTTTTAGACCATTTGGAAAGTGTCCCAGGGGATAACAAACTTATTTATGAGGAATCTTCAAATACACTCACAGAGTTAGTAGATAAATTGCTGAGAGCACATATTATGTGTAAAGATAATGCTATTCATAAGCAACAGATTTACACTCCCAGTTCTGCAGCCATTGTTAGTGAAGTAGGGGGGAGGGGTGTGGGAGATGGCTTAATCAGGGACAGCAAGTCCCACAGTAGGTAGTAGGACAATCATATCAAGGACAAGTTATACAGGGGCAACAGCGGGCAGCATCAGCTCCCCAGCCACTCAGTTAGCTTCTCAAGGTACCCAATCTGAAGAGACAGCTTATTTGCTATTCCTGTAAACAGGTGGGTCATACTAAAAATGATTGTAAATATTATCGCAGATGGCACCAGGAACAAGAGGCAAAGGGTAAGTTTCTTACTGTGAAAAATTTTGATAAGTCACGTGTACCACAACAGCAACAGGTAATGCAGCCAGAAGTACAAACACAGCAATACACTTCACAACAATATGTGACAGAGGGTAATAGGGGTCTACAGCAACAACCCCTATATACCACAAACACTCAGCAGTCAGTATTCCCAGTACAGCAAAGGGATGGTGTGACACCTACAATCAATGTACAAAATAACATTGTTAGCACACAGCATACAACTGTTCCTTCTGACTTTGTTCCTGAGGGTCCAGTAAATCTTAATTATCAGCAACAAATAGCTTTGCATCAGGAACTCAATTAATTTTCTTATGTTGACTATGAAGAAGTTGAGGAAACACTACAATTATGCCCTTTGCAGTCCAATACCACCGATGACTCAGGGTGGGAAGTAGATCTAGTATAGGAGTGTGACACCCCCCACCCAAGTCTCTTTCTTGACTAAATTCAAGAAGGGGAAAGCTGGATGACCACTTATTAAAATTTGGGTAGAGGGGAACCTGTAGGAAGAAGTTCTTCTAGATACACGAGTGGCTGTCTCAGTAACAGGTAGACATTTGCCTCCTGACTTGTCAAAATGTACATGTATTTCAGGTTTTAATGGCTCTGGATGTCTAGCCATAGGTAGTAAACCTGTACAAGTACAATTCACCCATCAAAGCGAACTAGTGAAAGGGGTATTTTTGATGCATAATTCTTGTACTTCCACAATCTTGGGAATGGATATATCATCTAAAACAGGAATTGTCATAGACCTTCCTAATGGTATTATATGGCAAGGACAAGGTCCCATGTTGTGAATGATTGAGGCAATACATGTATCAACCAGTTCTGAAAAGGGCCGTACTGTCAGCCCTACTAAAAATGAAGTATGGTCAAAGGTAAAACAACAGTTCCCTATGTTGTGGTCTCAAGGGCCCACAGACTGCGGGAAGCTACAGGAAGCAGTTTCTGTAGGTAGTGACGAAGATTTTATTCCACCATTTCAAAAACAGTATCCCATACCAAAGGAAGCAGAGACAGACATGCAAAACTGCATACAATGATGGCTTGATGTGGGAATAATTCAACAGGGAAACAGCCCTACAAATTCACCCATATGACCAGTTAAAAAGAAAGATGGCACTTACCGATTGGTTATTGATTTACAAAAAGTAAACCAATTCACAACTCCCCAGGCTCATCTGATTCCAGGGGTCCCAGAGTTAGCAGCAAGAATAAAACCACAAAGTCAGTGGTTTGCAGTCATAGACTTAGATAATGGTTTCTTTGCAATACATTTGCAGGAAAAAGATTGGCAAAGGTTTCCCTTTACCTTTCAAAATGAACAGTATGTCATGAGCGGTTACCACAAGGGTTTCAAAACAGTCCGATTATACTTCACCAAATAGTTGGACGAATATTACAAGATCTAGAATCTGATTATTCTGTTTTGCATTACATTGATGACATACAAGTACAGTCTGAAACAAAAGAACAGCATTTAGCTAAATACAGGTCCTTCAAACACTGCAGGAGGCAGGGTTTAAGGTTAAAAGTGAAAAGGTACAATTCATGTCATCTGAAGTAAAATTTCTAGGTACTATTTTACGTCCTTCTGCGTGTACTCCTTGTTTGGAGAGGGTGCAGGGAATTTTGCAAATGGATAAACTGATTACCATTCCGGATTTGCAGAAATTTCTAGGTATTATGAATTACAATTGAGAATTCATAGAGGATTACGCCAGCATGGCAATTCCTCTGTATGGCATTCTTTCTAGCCAGAAAGAATTACCCTTTCTGGAGTGAGGACCAAGGGAAAATATGGCTTTTTGTGATTTAAAGGCAGCATTGGCCAAGGCTACAGAATTAGTAGCTCCAAGTTTAACACATCCCTTTGTGTTACACGCAGCAGCTGGACCCAACATACTCTCTGTTGTGCTTTTACAGGAGTGACCTCAGGGCTCTGATGCTAGAATGAAAAAGACTTTACGCCCCACGACATTCTTTAGGAGAAAGATGACACATGTTGAGAGGGGATATCACCCATGAATTCAGCAACTTTTGGCCATTTACTGGGCTTTAAAACAAACTGAATACCTAACAGCTTTTTCCAAAGACATTACAGTACAGACACCATATTATGCCATACAGGCTTTGGTAAATGAGACTCAGTTAAAAAAAACTGATTGATGATGTCAGTCAAGCAGGGTTTACAAAATGGTTGTCATTACTTAGTGTCAAGCAAGTTGCAATAAAGGCAGGAGATAAATATTACTTATCTAACTTCATGGGATATGAAGGAAAATGACACAAATGCATTAGGCACATTTCAAATCCAGAACAACCCATTCTGTCTCCTGATTTTCAGGAAGACAGGCCATCTGTCTTTGTTGACGGTGCTCGATTTTAAGACTGGACAATATTGGACTGGATTTGCAGTAGTACCAGAAGACCCTTCTATGGGACAGCCGACTCTGATTCAGTTACCGGGACACATGTCTACTCAATGAGCTGAACTGGAAGCAGTTCTTTATCTGTTACAGCATTTTCCACCTGTCAATATTTTTTCAGACAGTGCATACGTAGTTAATTCTCTGCGGCTGCATATGTCTACATGGGCAAGGAGAGGGTTTGTTGATAATATGGGCAAACCACTGAAGCATGCTTCTGTGTTACAGACTATTTGGAATTTAGTTTGTAGTCAGTCCCATGTGGGTTGCTACAGTATCTTGAAGGTAAAAGCTCATCAAAAAGCTACAAATGAAATTTTTCAATTAAATAACTATGCTGATCAGATGGCAAAAAAGGCAGCCAAGGAAGAAATGCAATTGTATCCTACAGAACACCTTTCTGGTGTACCAGATAAACCATGCAGTACATGCCATACAGACATTTTCAGCTCAAATTTTCAGCATGACTTGCTGCAGATACAAACTAAGTTTAGACTGCAGAAAGAGTTAGAAAAATGTACTCTTTTAGGAGAAAGTCCATGGCAATATTATGCAAAATGTTTTGAAGATGGTTCTAGTCTTCCTTATATACCGTACCAACAGGCATGACAGTTACTGAAATTTAATCTTCAGGTATTGGGACATTTGGGTACACAAGTTATGGCCCATTGTAAAGAACAAGTACTGGCATCCACAGTTAAAGAAAATATGTGATTTAGTGCATGCTAAATGCTTAATATGTTTGCAGGTTAATGCTCAATTGAAAAGGCCACAGTTACTAAGGATAACTCCAGCGGATGGACCTTGGTATACCATCCAAATTGACTTTGCAGGCCCATTACCCCCAGCTAAAGGTGGCTATAGGTATCTTCTAGTGGTAGTTGATGTTTTTTTCAAAATGGGTAGAAACAATTCCTACAAAAACAATGATGGCTAAGGCTGCAGCAGAAACCTTATGGAAACATATTTTTTGTAATTGGGGACGGCCAAGAGTTATCGATTCTGATAATGGGCCACAATTTATCAGTAAACTGATAAAAGCTTTATGTGATTTGCTTTGTTATCCAGCAAAGATTTCATGTTCCTTACCATCCTCAGTCCAATGGGATTGTTGAAAGAATGAACAGGACTCTTAAGGAATGCCTTAAGAAAGCCTGCTTGGAAAAAGGCGTAAATTGGGTAAAACATTTGCCTGGAATTTTGCTGGGTGTCAGAGCAACTCCACACAGAAACAGGGATTTCACCTTTTGAAGTCATGACAGGCAGGAAAATGCCTGTACAATTGCCATTTGATCCTACTGTTAGTACAAACAGACCATTATTATAAATTGCACACCATCAACAATGGTTAAAAGACATTTCTGAATTGTGTCAAAATTTATCAGAAATGCAAGCATTCAAATTACGGTCACGGGATCCAGTTATGCCAGAAGGAAACCTTCCCTCTGGGACACAAGTATTAATCAAGACGTTCCAGACAGACAGTCCGTGGGATAGTAATTGGCAAGGACCCTTTGAAATAATTGCTCAGTTAGGACCTCTAGTGTACAAAGTCAAAGGAAAGAAAAAAGCAAAATGATTCTTGTTCATAGAGATCAGTTGAAAGTCATTAAATGGCTTCATGTTTTGTGGAGATTTTTTGTAGCCTCACGGCAAATGCCAAGTCTGAAACAGTTAAAAAAATATCTATCAAAACAACTTTTCAAATTAATACCACTTACGTGGAAAGGTTATATTATTGTACATCATGAAGATTCTGTTTGTTATTGTACTGACTGTATTCATTGAAGCCCTTGGGGTAGGGTGTCAAACTAAAGAGATGCAAGTTTGGAAAATACACAATGACAATAATACTCTAAAGGTAGGTTCGCATGAATGCTCAAAAATATTTTTTTTTTGTGGGCAAAGACAGCAGGACAACTTTACTTGTTCCTCTAATACTAATTGTACCTTTGGGCATATAATAGTTCCCAGTAACGTCACCTTTTGGTCCATGGTTATGGGTCATTATTACATTCGACCAAATAGTTCTAAGGTAACCCTTGAATTTGATTCTAAAGTTTCTATTAAGTGTTGTCAAGTTCCTATATTTTATTTGGGAAAAGGAGAAAATTGAAAGAAATATCCACCATTAACACAACGGCTAGTCTTCACTTATGTGAAGGAATGTGGTAATCATACCATACAGGGGAATTAGTATTCCTCCCAATAATACAAAAGTACAAATACATTTTACTACTGGAGTTTCTGTAATATGTACTAATACCACAGTCATTACAGGCAGCATACATTGGGCATATTTTCTATCAATATTAACAGGTAAACCTACCTCTGTTCATACCTAGCATTTGGTTAAAATCCCTTCTACCTGTAAAAAGGTAGGCAGACAGTATCAGAAGGTTGTAGTACATTTTAACATCACATTCCCAGACACGGGCAGATGCCGCTACAAAAGAGCTTGGTATGATACTCTGCTAGGAGGCCTAGGCACAAGCATCGGAGCTATTAATGCAGCTGACGCTGAAATTCTAACTAATCGTTTAAAAGTAGTGGGGGAAGATATCTCTCAGACTGTGCATTTACAAGCATCTTGGAATCCAGAAATATGGAAGACACACCTGCACAATATAAATTATCAGCAGCAATTTTTAGACAACTATGATGCTATGCAGCTACATCAGTTGGAATGTGATGGTAACATGACATTGTTTGTAAATTGGACAAAATGCACTATGCAATATTTGTATGTGGAAATTAAAAAAAATGTACAAATTGAACTGATGTTACAAAATGAAAATGTTTGGCGACAATTGTTTAACAAATGGATACCTGATACCGATTGGATTAAACTATTTACTGAAGTAACATATTGTACTCTACAATATTGCATAGGGAAATTCATACATTCTAATGTTACTGATACCACTATTATGTGTCAGTTTACGGTATTACCTATGATATTTCTCATACCAAAAGGGTATGAGTAGTGGTTGCTACAATTCAAAGGTAATTATATAGATATGAGAGGAAAAACATAAAATTGAGTATTGCACACAAACTCAAAATGGATTAATTTGTGGGCAGTCTTCGCCTGTCTATGAGCCATGCTTACTGCAGCATTCTGTTAATTTGTGTAAATGGACCATTATGCCTTCTGCTTTTCAAATGTTTATAGAAGTGGCTCCTCAGTATATTTGTCTGGTTACAGATCAAGATGCAAGTCATAAGTTAAAATTACCTTTTGTAGGATGTTTATCACATGTTGATTTCTGTAAATGGAATAATCAGAGCTATGTGTTTACTGAAACCATAGAAGTAAATATTTCCAAGAATTGGAATTATGACAATACAGCTTCCCAATATATTTGTATCCTTGGATAATTTAAAAAAATATAACGAACAATTCTAAGATTCTCAGAGAGTATTTGGAAAAAAGAAATAAAAGTATTCTGTATTATGAGGCATTAAGCATCATTGCAAAAGATAAACTAGCTGAAAAGACCAAAAAAGACACCGCTCACAATTGGTGGGACTGGTTGGTCAAAATCAGGAAAAAAACTGTTAAGTTGGTTGATACATCCTGTATTAGTAATGTTAGGCATTATAGTCATATTAAGTATCTGGAATTGCTACCTAAATTGCCATTTGTGGAAAACTTATAGAATCCAACAAATCATGATGGTTAACCTAGATAAAATGGAAAAGGTTTCAATGTGTACAACTGAAGTAAAAAATACAGTCATTTTCCGCCTTTTAAATGAAAGAGGGAATTGTGAGAGTAATGAACAGGTTAAAACGAGTTTCAGTAGATTTTTTTCTGAGAATGTAAAATAAACATTTTGCATTTCAATGTGCAGAATGTACTTAGTTTGAACTCTTGGCAAAAAAATATAGCTTGACATTCATTGTTAATAAGAATCAAAACTAACTGTGCAGCTTGTGAAATTTATTATCTACAAGTAGGACAAGACAAACTCTTGTATGCAGCTGTGTCTCATCAATATGATACGCAAGACAGGCCAAGGATGAAAAGAGTTATTCTTCAGGAACAGAATGTTTAGGATATGGGAAAACAAACTGTCAGCAGACCAGCTTGAGAGGAGACATATCATTCTGGCTGATTTCAAAAACTGCTGATGTAGGCAGAAAAGACGCCATAATGATTGGAACTTTTTCTTTTGTATGAGAGAGACTGATTATTCTAAGCTGAAGTATGTTTGATATATTACCTTTCATTTGTTAAACTAGATGTCAAGTTTGTATGCAGTAAACGAATGTACTGATTCCTAATCCTGTCCATCCTAGTCACACCCAGTGCAAATCTTAACATCTTTAACTCTGCCACATCCAGCTCTGACTCCTGCCTTTTTATCAATGCCACCGTCTCCAACCCATATAACACAGCTGGTCTCACTACCCTCTTGTAGACCTTCCTTTCACTTTTACTGGTACCTGTCACAAATCACTCCTGACACTCTTCTCCACCCACTCCACCCTGCCTGTACTCTCTTTTTCACCTCTCTTCCACACTCACCATTACTCTGAACTGTTGATCCCAAATACTTAAACTCATCCAACTTTACCAACTCTACTCCCTGCATCCTCACCATTCCTCTACCCTCCCTCTCATTCACACACATATATTCTGTTTTAGCCCTCTCTAAAACATATCTCCACCTCTCCAGGTTCTCCTCAACCCTGGTCCCTACTCTCACTACAGATCACAATGTCATCTGCAAACATCATAGTCCACGGGGCCTCCTGTCTGATCTCATCTGTCAACCTGTCCATCACCACTGCAAATAATGGGGTTTATATTTTATGATGTAACATAATTATAATATAGAGTTCAAAGTAGGAGATTTTCATTTCTTGCTTGGATTATATTCAGATATTTCTGTGGGTAAGGGCTATATCATTAGCTTGGAGAATAAGTTGGTAGGCAATATCAGTGATCTTTTTCTGGGTTTAACTTACAATTAGAAAATTTCGAGTAGGTGCTTATAGTTAAGATTTTCTCAATATCAGAGCTCGGTATTGTAAAATATATATTCAGGTCATCTGCAAAGGCTGCAAAAGGAATTATTGTATTATATAGATTTGGTGTTTGTTGGTAGGTTTTTATGTAATAAGTACAAATAGCAGTTCAATGTATAAACTGAAAAGATATGGTGACAAGGGGCATCCTTGTCTAGCTCCATTTTTAATATCGATTCTAGATGATAATCTTTTATTAACCTGGAGTATAGTATGTGCTTTGGAGTATAATACTTTAAGTTTTATAAATTCTGTGGGATGTTAAAGTATGGAGAATCTTTAATGATTCTGTCAAAGGACTTAGATGTGTCTATTACCAGAGCAAAGAGTGGGGTGTTTTTCTGACTAGATAAGTTAGTCATAGTATCCAGTGTTATGGTGTTGTTATATGTTTGTCTGTATTGAGTAAAACCAGACTGATAGGGTGAAATGATGCTAGTTATCACAGTTTTAACCTACTGGCTAAGATAGAGCCAAATATCTTTATGTCCACGTTAACTAACGATATGGGTCTGTAGTTCCCAGGAGTTTTGGGCTCAGCATTGTCTTCAAGAACAAATATTGTTTTTGAAGCATTTAAGTGCTGATCAGTAATATTACTGATTATAAAGTAATTAAATAGATTATGTAATATTTTAGAAGTTGTTGGGATAAAAGCTTTATAAAATTCCACTGTGAATCTGTCTGGTCCTGGATATTTATTTGATTTAAGATTTTGATATTTGTAATTACTTCTTGCAGTGAGATGGGAGATGAAAGTTGTTCTCTCTCTGCTCTTGTGAGAGTGTTGGAAAATTTAGTTCTTTCAAAAATAATTCCATTTCTTGATTTGTTATATTGTTGGGTTGTTCTGTGTATGCATTCAAATATAGTTCCTCAAATAATTGGACCTTGTCCTGGTTGGAGCTGTAATTTTTGTCTTTGTATATACGTTCCGGGATTATTTGTAAAGGTTTTCTTTGGTTTATTAGGTTGCCTAGAAATTTGGATGGCATTTGTGCCCATTCAGCATAGCTGACTATTGTTTTTATTTCTTGAAAAGAGAGATTATTTGCATTTAAGAGATACAATTCTTTCTGTTGTAAAGCTATTTGTTTTTCTATTTCTTGGTCATAGTTTGTAATTTATTTTCAAGTTCAGTAGTTTTGTTTTTAAGTGATGTCTCTTTACCTGTATGTTAATTCTTATAATACGCTGCTTTACTGATCATTATTCCTCTAATTCCAGCCCTTACAGAGGCCCATTGGATATCAAGGGACATTTGGGAAGAGTCTGATTGTCTGAGAAGGTCATTAAGTATAGTCTCTACTTCCTGAGTTATTTCCTCTTTCATAAACAGATTGGGATTTAGGGTCAGTTCAAATGGTTAGAGTTGCTGTCTGCCTTTCCAGACCAGCTGATAGTGAGCATAATTTTGGAATGATCTGAGAAGAATCTTGTGCCTGTATTATGTCGCTATAGCAACATTCAACATTCAAAACGGGATTTGATATTAGGAAAAAAGTCCAGTCTAGACCAAGTTTTATGGCATTGAGAGTAAACTATATATTTGCCACTAGAATTATTTTTTGTCTGCATATGGTATCGTTCAAAAAGAATAAAGTCTCTTTTTAACTCAGTAAGTGCATCAACTGCCAACAAGTTATACTGAGTGTTAGTATTTGACCTATCTATGAGAGGGTTTTGAACAATGTTCCAGTCAGGAATTAACTAATAACTTATATAGGGAAACTATGAAGTCCTGTTGTTTTATACATGGTGCATAGATGTTTAGAAGAAGTATAAGTTTGTTAATATTTAGGGATTTAATCTTTATATAGCACCATCTGCCTTCCGGATCAATATAATGTTTTAGAATATTGTCTTGGAATGTTTGCTTGTCAATAATTGCAACCCCTTTGCTATTTCTCTTGTCCCCTGTAGCCACAATTGTCTTAATCATTTTTTACTTAACTCTTGGTTCCATTGTTCGGTTAGCATATGAGTCTCCTGTATCATGATTATATTAATTTTGGACTTTATTGCTAAATGAAAAAGTAATTTCTTCTTTTCGGCTATCTGAATCCCCTTAACATTCCAAGATTCAATATTCCACATTGTATAGGGTTAATTATTTTGTAAGTGTTGGTATCCATAGGCTTAGTTAGGTTTCTTAGCATTAATAAAAAGTGAATTTGTATTATAATTAAAGCAAGCAGTACATTATCTCTTCCTGACGTTTCTCTGTGCCTACTCACATAGCTACTTGGCCTGGAAGAGATTAAAATTATATCTAAAAAGTATTTACTAAAGAGACTCAAACCCTGCACCTTGTGTTTGTAAGGCAAGCACCTTAACCATTAGGCCACCCTCCCATTATGGTGCCATTATGATGAAAAACAAGCACATTGGGATACTTCATCTGGAATTTTATGTTCTTTTGAATCAGGTAAGTACAAAAGGCTGATAATTTCTGCCTTTCTTGCTTTATTTGTAAAGGGAGGGTCTTGTGTAAAGTAAATTTTATTGCCATTCCACATTATATGTCTTTATTTATTTATTTTTTTTGCAGCTGACAGAATTGTAAATACATCTTGGTAGTTAAGTAGTTTAATATACACTTGTCTTGGTTTATCCATACTGGGTGAAGGTCTGAGTGCTCTTTCAATAGTAATCTGTTTTGCCAGGTGGATGTCCTCTGGCAGCATTCCCAGGATTTCTTGTATATGTTGCACTAGTTTAGATTGCTCAGTACTTTCCGGAATACCTCTGATGATTACATTATTTCATCTAGATCTTGCCTCTAGATCTACAACTTTTTGTTGATGTTCTTGAATGTATTTTGTGTTTTTATCAGAGTATTTTTGAAGTCTGGCAATCTTAATTTCGTTTTCAAATACCTTGGCCTCTGTTATTTCCATCCTGTTTGCTACCTGAGCAATAGAACTCCCAAATGATTCCAGTTGGTCTGAAAATTTTTGAATGGCCATTTGAATTGGTTGTAGGGCTGTTTTCAGCTCATCCAGAGTTGTAGATTGTCTTGTTTAGCTTTAGTGGTAGTTTTACTTGTTTCTTGCAATTTCCCAGTTCTAGGTCTCTTTGTTACTGTGTCTTTCTTAGGTGAAGTAAGTGCAGAGAATTTGTTTTTTGTAACTTGTGCATCCATGTTGTCAGGTTCCTTAGACATCTTTTCTTGTGTTTTTATTTTCAGTGTCTACAGTTTTATTTTCCCAAAGATATTTGTCGGTATTCTTCTTTGATTGGTTCAGTATATTAGTGCAGTAAGCCTCACAATATTAGTCAGAACCATGTGCTTATCCAGATCCAAATTAATCTTACATTTTAAGATGAGATTGTGGCATTTATATATCAAGTATTTGTTTGAGGCAGTGTTTCTCTATCCGATGGTCATATTTTGAGTTAGATAGTTCGTCTCTGTACCTAAATATTTAGTTCGTTTTGTTTTCCCTGTAGGAGCTAAGTGGATGCAGTGCTCAGAGGGTAGCAGCCATCTTAAATCTATTTGCTAGTTTTTTTTTTGCAGCTGTCACATATACATGAAACTGCAGTAATCCCTCAGAGCAGTGACAGTTTTGACACCTGAGGGAAAAGTGTAGGAGGGGGTGGTCAATTCATCTTGGACTACAAAACAATACTTTGAATAAAGGCCTGTAGTTCAACTACTTTTGTGGTTGCAGCTATATAACTCCTTAGCACACTGTAAAACAAGCTCTGAGATGCGCACAAATAAGGGCCATTCAAGAAATAAAAGCAGCAGTCCTGTTACACAAAGTATATAAGATGACAGTGACTGACACTAATCCCACTATATGTCAATGGCATGGGAATATACAACTACTTCCTTATGTCTACCTTGACTCATACACAGCAGACCTGAAATGGATTATGGGCAACAGAAAGACTTGAAAAAAAAATAAGATCATGTTGATATGCCAAGCCCCACTGACAACATTTTGCAGAAAACATATTAAAATTCTATAAGAAGCAGTCAGAGTGATTTTGCTGTGTTAAAATTGCTCAGAAAAAACAAGATAGTGAGAAAAATAGATATTTTTAGTTCTAAGGTGGAGTTTTCCTTTAAGCTTTCCACTGGTTTTAATTCTTGTTCTGCTTTACCTCTAAGAGCTGCTGGTTGAGCCTGTAAACAAATTACGATAGTCATGCAATGACCCTCTAAGAATGATCCAATTATATTACACAATATCTGAGATGTTCCTGTGGCATGTGCTCTCATTGGTTTTACATTGAGAATTCCTCTTACCATCCCTGTTTTTTTTATGATAAATTAAGAAAATTTATTTTGAAAAGAAATATGACACATTTTATTTTAATATTCATGTTATTAGCTAAAAGCCAAACATTTAGCGTTTTCATCCACTGTTTAATATGTGAACTTCCTCAGAAACATTTTCAAATGATTTCCAGTTCCTTAAATAACTTACTAAACAGGAAATGACATCATGACCATCAAACTGAAAAAATAACAAATGTAATTTTCTACAAAAATGAAGTATTGTCATAATGATAAAATAAAAAAAAAAAATAAATAAATATATATATATATATATATATATATATATATGTATTTATTTATTTTTATTTTACATTTGTTGACCGGGCTAGTCTAGCTGGATATATTTCCATTTTCAGTAGAGGCCCGGGGAGAAAAGCTCCACATAAAACATAACAACGAAACAATGAAACATATTGTTAATAAACACATAGAATAAAAAATAAGAAAAAAATTGGTAATAATAATAATAAATTGGTGATAAAATTAACAAAAATTAAGGCACATCATCAATAGAAGTCATGACTAGAGTTAGGTCAGTTTGAAAGCTTCTTACTTAATACAAACGGGCTATGCCATAAGGCTCCTACTATAATAAGAAAAAGTACAAGAGGGTAGAGAAGAAGGAGGAAAAGTGTAAGGTAAAAAGAGGGGGAAGAGACAGTAGTCAAGAAATGAGAGAAGAAACAAAAAGCGACAAACACGGGAAAATGGGAGAGGTGAGAGAAATAGGTCAGAGCATAGAAGGACTACAAGGGAAAATAAAAGGTAATTGCTAAGTATAAGCACAAAGTAGGGTTAAAGGTCGAGAGGGGGGGAAGAGGTCAGTCAGGTGTTCTACATGAACAAAGCCAGTGATTTTGGAAGTACAGTTTGATTTGTTGTTTGAAGAGGGGTAGGGATGTGATTAGAGTTATATCCCTAGGTAGCAAATTCCATACTTGGCCTACAGTATTAGTGAATAAAGAGTCACCAGCTAAGTTGTGAGCTTTTATGGGTTTGGTCAAGAGTTTACAAGAGGAACGAAGGGAAGCAAGATTGTTATAAGGGAGTAAAAGCTGTGATAGAATAGGGGTGTTATCAGGTTGGTAAAGAATTTTGTGGGCAATAGTAAGTTGTGAGATTATAGGATAGTTTTGTTGTTCTAGTCAGCCTAAAAGTTTCAAATTAAGGTAGTGATGGGTTCTGAAAGGGTTACCAGTGGCGAAGCGGGCAATGTTATTGTAGCAAGTTGCTAGTTTGTTTAGGTTAGTTTTCTTGAGGTTAGTGAAGATAGGAGAGGCGTAAAAGAGAGTGGATATGAGATGGGAGTGGGCAATAGTAGCTCTAGCAGATGGGGTGAGAAATGGTTTAATACGTTATCCAATCTTTCTGTTTACTGATTTGATGGTGTTGTTGATGTGTTGATCAAAAGAGAGATTGTTATCAATGGTTATTCCTAGCAGTTTAGTTGTAGAGTCTGGAGAGATGACAGTGTTGTTGTTTGACAGGATGGTGAAATTTAATGGGGAGGTACGAGTGGTGGGGGTGAAGAGGAGAAGTTTGTTTTTTTTAGCATTAAGGATGAGGTATCATCTAGTAAACCATGTTTCTACTGTGTTGAAGATATTTTGGGTTAGTGAGATTAGGTCAGAAGAGGAGGATGCTGAACATATAATAGTGGAGTCATCAGAGTATTGGATACAGGTGGCTTGAGGAATTACAGAGTGGAGATCATTGATATACAGGGAGAAGAGAAGTGGGCCAAGAATAGAACCCTGAGGGACTCCAATAGAAATGGGCAGTAAGGAGGAGATGTGGTTGTCCCAAAGAACGGCTTGTTGTCTGTTGCTGAGATATGAACTAAACCATTTTATGGTAAGTTTATCAAATGAAAGGGATTCAAGAATGTTAATTAAAGAAAAGTGGTTAACCATGTCAAAAGCTTTTGAGAGGTCAATGAAAACAGCAGAAGAGAAAAGGTTATTATTGCGATTGCTGTTGATAGTATCAACAAGGGAAAGGAGGGCAGTGGTGGTGCTATGGTGGGGTATAAAACCATGTTGACAGTTAGCTATAATATTGTGTAGAGAGAGATACTGTACAAGTTGCTGATGAATACATTTCTCCATAATCTTAGCTAAAGGTGAGAGAAGTGCAATTGGTCTAAAGTTAGAGTAGTCAATAGAGTTACCGCCTTTGTGTAGTGGGATAATATGAGAGACTTTCCAGATGTCAGGGATGGTTCCTTCTTGGATGGTCCTATTTATGAGTATAGTTATTGGGTATGCAATTTCTTTGGCTGCCTTTTGCAGAAAAAGGGAAGGGAGCTTGTCAGCAGAGGGGGTGCAGGCTTTCAGTTTAAAGATAAGTCTATAGATGAAGGAGGTAGAGATAGGTTGTAGAGAGAAGTTGTAAGAAGAGTCTACTAGATTGTTTGGAGGGTAGAAGCTATTAGTGTTCAGTTGACTAGCAAGAGATTGAATTGTTTCAGTAAAGAAAGAGTTAAAAGCATTTGCAGTTTGGTGAGGGGTATCTGGGTCAGCATTTAGTGGGGAGGGAGTTTTGGCTGTTCCTGGTGATAGGAGTCTATTGATTGAGGACCAAAATTGTTTTGGTTTATTAAAATGGGTATCTTGTAGTTCACAGTAGAACTTTCTTTTGTCAGTGATTATAGCTTTTTTGGTAAGGTTTCTAAGTTGGCGAAAATGAAGAAAATCAGAGCTGATTCTATGGCATCGCCATTTGGCCCAAACCTTGTTTTTAGAGAGGATTAGTTTCTTAGTTTCATTTGGGAGCCATGGGGCTGTATTTGACTTCATTCTAATGGTACGCTCAGGAGCATGTTTATTCAAAATGGAAAGAAAAGTAGAATTAAAGAATAATACTGCTTCGTTAAGTGGGAGTATTTTTAAGGGGTTCCAGTTACAAGCTCTGAGGTCGTTTTGAAATAGGTCAGTTTTAAAGTGTTTGGTAGAACATATTTTTCTTATATTAGGGAGGTGTAGATAGTCAGTATTCTCTCTTGTAATATAGGTTAGGCAATGATCACTGAGGTCATTAGGCATAGTTCCTACTTTATATGTGATATTAACTTTGTTTATGAGTATCCAGTCTAAAATAGTCTGTTTTTTACTTAGTTCATTAAGCCTTGTAGTTGAGGTAATGGTTTGGGTGAAACCATTTAGGTTAATGTGAGAGGTGGGATTGTCAGCGTTAATAGTATTCTAGTCTATATTAAAGTCACCAAGAATTATAGTTTCTTGGGGGTAGTTGATGGAAACCCAACTAAGAAAGTCTTCTATGATAGGTATATTGTTACCAGGTGGTATGTACATGCAGATGATGTAAAGGGCTTTCTTTGCATTTAGTTGGAGTTTAGTGATGATGGCTTCCACTTTACTGTCCTGGGTTGGACAGGCTGAAAGGGTAGAGATGTTGAGATGATTCTTAAACAGAATCGCTACTCCACCACCCTTTCGTTTAGTACGGTCAAGCCTTAGTATATTATAGCCTTGGGGTATAATTTCAGTGTCTTTGGTGGCTGGCTTAAGCCAGGTTTCAGAGAGACAAAGAATGTCAAAACAGTGAGTGTCTAGGAGGGCATGTAGGTAGGGTACTTTGTTGTTTACACTATGTATGTTAAGATGCCCTAAGAGAAGGGTATTATTGGAGACTGGTCTGGATGTTTGAAGAGAAGGGTTCATGGGGCCAGGGTTGGGGTGAACATCACCGTCTTGTAAGGTAGGATCATCAGGTGTGGGTGTAAGGTTGCTCTTTAGAAGGGTTAGAGGTTTCACTTTTTTATCTGAGGGTAGGGTGTAGGTGAGGTGAGAATGCCTATGGAATTTAGGTAGGTTGTAGCTAGAGGTGGAATTGACATTTAGGAAATAAGTGAGAGGAGTGTGGAAGGTAGAAGTATGTTTCTGTATGTGGATTGGCTGAATATTGAGTGGGTATTCTATGAAGGAAAGGAGGTAAGTAGAGAAAAGTGTAGTTAAGAGTAGAACTGAGAGTATAAGCAGTGTGGATACGTTGAGGGTCATTTTTACGAGTAAGTGAGGTAGAAGTGATTATAGAGTAGAAGTATATGATTACGGTTAGCAAGGTGGTAGTAAATGTATAAGTTGAAAAGAAAAATAATATAGAAGTAAGACAAGTGAATAGGGATATTAAAGTATATACAAAAAAAAGAGGGATAGGTTAAGTGAGTGGAATGAAATAAAATAAGAGATAATAGAGGAAGAGGAGAGAAGCAGGTCTTAGGATAGGAGGGTTAGTAAGCAAAAGATGAAAGTAGGAGGAGGATTTGGGGTGTGGAGAGGGGAGGGGTTCAATTTCGGCGGGAAGCAGGAGGATAGGATGGTAGGGTAATGGGTGGGACTAGAGATGTATAAGGTTAGGAGCCCTGGGGGTGGGTGGGAATTGGGGGTAGGGAGGGGAGCGGAGTGAGCCCGCAGGGCGAACGGAGCGGGACACACAGAGTAGACCAAGGAGGAAGGAAAAAGTATCAGAGAAAGCTAGGTAAGTCAAGGTAAGAGAAGGTAGCCTAGGAGGAGAGGATAAGAGAGAATATCAAAAGGAGGAGAGGGATGGGGTAGGAAAGGTGAGAATAGAAGAATAAGGTAGAAATAAATACTAGTATAATGATTATAGATGGGGATAGGGTGACATCTAGTGTGCAAAAGCGAAGGTGCAGTAAGCATACAAAGGAGCTTCCAAACGTAGAACTAGTCTAATGGGAGAGAGCATAAGCTAAGTAGCAGTCCAAGGAGAGAGGGAGGAGGTAATAAAGGAATATTGGGGGGGGTGCTGCTGGCTGCTTAGCTAGTGGCAAATAAAAAGCTTAGCAGGGAATAGTTGGTTAAAAAATTAAAACAGCATGATGTAGGTAGACATACTTTCTTGTTATCTTCAGGTAGTGGGTAGCAGAAGGCAAAGTCCTGAACATTTCCAAGGGTAGTAGGCAGAGAGCACCCTAGTTGAGGTAGTAGAGATTCAACCCAGGCAAAAAACACAGGGTAAATCAGGGGATAGCTAGTACAAGAGGAAAAGTGAAAAAAAAAAGATACTGTTAAAGAGAATATTACCATACAGAGTTTCTAATACAGTGTCAAATGCAGATAATGCAGGTTATTCAAATGTTGAGCAGAGCAATATAACACATGAGGATATACAAACAGTCAGGCAAGGCCAAGCGGTATCATTAGGGAAATTGAACGTTTAGGCATAGTAGATACTATAGGTATACCGCATAACAGGCTACTACAGGCTATATCATAAACACAACCATAGTGGATACTGTAGAAAATGCAAATAATTTAGTAACAGAAAGTAGTATATATATATATATATATATATATATATATATATATATATATATACATACAAATGAATGTATATACACATATATACACATACATATGTATAAATGCAAAAATACAGTCATAGAAGTGCAGTGTAAATTCATGCTGTGTGAATGGCATAATAATCAACTTGAGCATATGAAATGAGTGTCCAAAGACCTCTCCCACATAGACACAACAATCGCATACGTACACACACCCACCCACCCACAGACACACACACACAAATGGACATATAAACATGTGCCCCCCCAAACACACACACACACACACACACACACACACACACACGGACACATCACACACACGGACACACACACGCACACACAAACATGAACTCCCCCCCACACACACACACGCACACACACGAAACCTCCGCCCCCCCCCACACACACACACAGACACACATCACACACACAGACACACATCACACACACACACACACACACACACACACACACACACACACACACACAGACACACACATCACACACACAGACACACACATCAGAGACACAGACACGCACGCACACCGACACACATAAACATAAAACCAAACAGTCGCTATGAAAATGTAAAATACACATATGAAAAAATGTGTAAATATCATAAAAAATATGACAATATAAAAATAATGATGATATATACACACAAATACACACACCAAAATGTATATGATATAATATAGTATATATAAAATGTAATATATGTATAAACCAAAAAAATGTATATGTACAAATGATGTAAATCATATTATATCTCTGAAGGAAATCAGAGTGATATGAACATATATGTACACCTCACACAAAACACACATGGATCACATGCATGTGGTCTTAAACACCTATCTATATTTCAAAACCATTTTAAATTAATGTAATCATTGAGGCCAGGCAAACTATCAGCCCCCAACAAATGTTACCACAATGTCTCCTTGCATTCTAAGACATTGTTTAAATTTCCTCCAAATTCACTATTGTTGATTTTTTCCAAAACTGAAAATTGATATTTCTTAAAATCTTTACATGTTAAAGAATGTTTGGCCAAAGAATTAAAGTGATCTTTGACTTTTTATAGCCAAATTGTGCTCATATATTCTTCTTTTTAGAAGCCTTTTGGTTTTTCCTATGTAATAATGTTCACATGAAACACAATTGGTGATATAAACAACATAATCGGAATTACAATTGTAATAACTCTTAGACCAAATGGTGTAATTAAGAGATTTTATGAATACACTGGTACTGTTACTAATGAATCTACACTGCCTACAGTTATTGCATGCATAAGTACCCCTCTTAATACTGGCTGCTCTTGTCATGTCCTGATATCTATAATGATCTATCTCCAGCAAAGATTTTAAATTTTTAACTCTTTTGTAAGTGAAAGTTGGTTTCATCCCTAAAGTACCAACCAAATCTTTATTTCCTAATATCATTTTCCAATTGTTAACGATGATGTCCCTAATGAACCACATTTCATCAACAATCGGTAAAGGGAACGCTAGGTGGTAACTTCTGGTATTCTCTGAAACTTTGGAACCAGAACTTAAACCTATCTGACTAGAAAGAAGAATCGGTTTAGCAACCCCCTTCCTTAAAAAAATGACCTCTTTCTCTATTTTTTGAATCCAGTCTAATGCGTAACCTCTATACAAGAATAGTGACCTTAAAAATCCTGCTTTACTTCGAAATACATCATCATCAGTGGTGAGCCTACTCAAACGAATTATTTGGCCCTTCATTACTCCTTTTTTCATATGTGTAGGATGTAAACTGTCCTTGTGTATAAATACTGGTTTGCAAAAACGTCTTTCCTATATATTTGACTTTTCAATGTGTTATTAACTGTAGCTATACTAAGGAGGACATCAAGAAAGGGACTGTTATCCCCAAAACCACTCAATTTGAAGACCAAGAAGTCAGTACTGTGATTCAAATCTGTCACCAAGTCAGAAAATTCTTCAAAAGTACCATTCCACAAAAAAAGTAAATCATCTATGAATCTAAAATATGCAAGTGCCCTATTAAAAAGATGAAGTTTAACCAAAAATTTAAGCTCTCAAGTTGCCATAACCAAATTGGCAGAAGCTGGTGCCACCCTCGCTCCCATTGCTACTCCTGAAATCTGTTGATAAATATGTTTACCAAATCTGAAGAAATTATTCTCTAGGACTAACTCCATTAGATCACAAATGGTGCTAACCTTGTGTTTCTCAACATCAGAATATAAAGTCAGATATTCCCTCAAATATTCTAATCCTTCTGTTTGCTTGATAGCAGTATACAAGGACTTGACGTCAAGAGTAGCAAAGCTGACAGAACTAGATGAAACATCTATATTCCTTAGTTCTTCCAATAAATGCCAGGAATCTCTGATGTAATATCTAGTTCTCTGTACAATAGGATTCAGAATATAGTCAAGCCAAATAGATATATTCTCAGTTTTGGAATGCTTTGCGGAAATAATAGGTCTAAAAGATGGGTTGTGCTGGTCAACATCTAATTTTGGAATACCAAATAATGTAGCCAATTTTGGGTGTTCGACCAATAAATATTCATAACTCTGATGAATACACCAAAATGTATATGATATAATATAGTATATATAAAATGTAATATATGTATAAACCAAAAAAATGTATATGTACGAATGATGTAAATCATATCATATCTCTGCATACTACTTTGCAAATGTTTCAAAATCAATGTGAAAATGAGTTTCACAGGATAACAGGTCATGTAAGTGATGACAATCTAAGTTCCTCTGAAAAAGGAGCTTTGCAAGATTTATGCAAACATTCTGATATTAGAACAATGAAGGCAGACAAAGGGGGTAAAATTGTGGTCATGGATACCATTCAATATAATGAATCTATGATAGACATGTTAAGTGACAGTGAGACATACAAAGTGACTAGTGTCAATGTTGTTAAAAAAAGTTTTCAACGAGTTGATACACTGTTGTTTGACATGTTTAGCCAAGGAGAATTAGATCATCAGAGTTATGAATATTTTACTCATGTTTTTACTAAGTGATTACATAGAATATTTTTACACTTGATTATGCATTTCAGTATTATTGGTGGAGACTTAATCATTTAATGTGATCAAAGAAGTCTTTTAATTGTTTCTTTTTGTGGCTGAATTTATTGCTGGTGACAAATGTAGTCACAGACATCTGACAAATATTAGTAAGTGGTGCTATACAAATGTAATGTATCCAAAAGTACAAGTGTGGCAAGCCTGAGGATGCTGTTGTACTAATCAAATCTAGTTGCATCAAATACTGACGCTTAATTTGAACACACCCCTCTCTCTAAATATAAAGATGATGGTTGCCAAACCAATATTCAATGGGATCATGTCAGAAATCAGGAACCATCTGTATGACATTTCTAGGAGGGTAACAACGAATGCACTATCCAAACATATTATGGAGGTGGGTGATGAACACACTTTTAAGTTTATGGCAATTGAGGCTGTTACACTAGGGATACGTGGAGGAGCTATTAAGAACAGAGTTACACTAGGGATACGTGGAGGAGCGATTAAGAACAGAGGTGAGGGAAGGGAACTGGAATGGA
The DNA here is from genome assembly GCF_019279795.1 of Protopterus annectens. Taxonomy (NCBI): domain Eukaryota; kingdom Metazoa; phylum Chordata; order Ceratodontiformes; family Protopteridae; genus Protopterus; species Protopterus annectens. The sequence continues at coordinate 911,245,629 of NC_056728.1, forward strand.
TCATATGATTACGTGCCAATTATGGCAGGGGTTTGAATGAGAAATTGTCCATCCACCCCAAGTTGCTACACAGACCCCTACCCAGATAAGTCACTATTATTTTTATTATGAATTTTTTTATTATGGCTATGAAAGTTTTTATGGTATATATGAAAGTTTGAGTCTAGTGCACAGCTGGGCTATAATGATTTAGATGATATGACTTTAAGAAGTTGCTTTTAATTGAATGTCTTTTACTATTGGCTATGTAGGTATTTAAAAATGATGATGCATTTCTGTTTGAATTGTCTGATGAAGCGGCTTTGCTGTGAAAACGCTCACTTGTTTTTGTATTAAAGTTATACGATTTTATTTGCCGTGGTTTGGCGTCTCCTTTGGTTCCTGTTATATTTTACATTTTTATTGGAGCATCGATTTACCTTCACTACCTTCTGAATTTGGATATATATATATATATATATATATATATATATATACATATATATATATATATATATATATATATATATATATATATAGGTCTACTTTTAAACATTGAAATTTCATAACATTGAATTTCATAACATTGAGACCATAACATCGAAAATGCAAAACACTGAAAACCCACAACATTGAAAACTCACACACTGAAACTGTGCCTCATAACATTGAAAACTATAACGTACATGTAAATAGCATCCCCTCCACCTATAACAACACCTAACTAGAAAACACACTTTCTACTACGTTTTTGCAGGGGGGGGGAAAGCTCCCCTGCACCCCCCACACCCCCCGTAAATTAAATATACCAACTCCAAGATGGCACTACAGTGGAAAAAAGTTAATTTGCTCAGGTTAGGAAATTAACTTTTTTCCACTGTAGTGTGACCTTGGAGTTGATGTATTTAATTTACAGGGTGTGTGTGGGGCAGAGCCCCCCCACATGATAGAAAGTGTGTTTGTTAGTTAGGTGTTGTTATAGGTGGGGGGGGTGTTATTTACATGTGCGTTGTAGTTTTCAATGTTATGAAGCACAGTGTCAGTGTTCTGAAATGTCATTGTTTTTGGTTTTCGGTGTTTCGCATTTTCGATGTTATGGTCTAAATTTATGAAATTCAACGTTATGAAATTTCAGTGTTTTAAAGAAGACCCATATATATACACACACACACACACACACACACACACACACACTTGGGTTTAGTTTTTGAAGGCAGAGGTTCACCTCTTAACCCCTACAAACCTATGATAACATCCATTATACAGATGGCTATTTTTTTTCCAAGGGACAGATTACGCTGAAAAGTGCAGAACTGCTCAGTACTTGGAACAGTGGCATTGTTCTATAAATATGAAGCAGTACCCAGGCATAGTATTACTCTATTAAGTTTTTTCAGAGATGCTGTCATTGCCTAGACTGCATTAAATTAGAGTTCAGCATATTTCTTTACCTGGTCAAATTTTTGTAACTACTGTTCATTCTTATGTGAACTGCTAAAAGTTAACAAATTGCCTGGCAGACAGCTTCATCATGACACAGATTTTTAGCATTTAGGGAGCTGTACTAATGCCTATTTGTTTTTCAATGTGAAGGGATTATTGTTAAGATCTCAGTTGGCACATTGTTTACATTAGATATCTCCGTTTCTGGGTGTTTATTAAGAAATCTAGAAATATATACCTTCCTGAATTAGGAAGCAGAGCCCACCAAAATAAGCCTTCATCACTGCTACTGACCCAGAAACTGTGTTGTATTGTAGATACTCAGCACTGAAAGATATTCCTCTCTAGCAGAGGCTTTTTGAATTACTTTTTGACAACAGCTGGCAGACGCTTGGTAATTGTGGCATTTTACGGAAACTAATGCAAATGGAATGAAAGAAGAATTGCATTATATGTATTGTGCTGAATCCAGCTAGGTTGTACTTAATTCTTTTGTTTGCTTTGTTTTGTTTAAAATAAACTAAATTGTATGATTACTGTGCTTCTCAGAGTTGAATTTCAGAGTGTAGCTAAACAAGATTTTCTCAAGGATGGAGGATTATCTTTTATTTGGCATGGGCAAACTACGGCCCGGGGGCCACATGCGGCCCGTTAAACGTTTTGATTCGGCCCGCCAAACTTGAAAAAATTTAATAAATTAACCTTGTTAATGTTTTATTTCCCCTGCAATTCTGATGTTTCCTCACTAGATGGCGCACTCTAGATATATTGGCTGACGTATTTTCACACTTGAATGAGCTCAACGTGAAACTGCAGGGGAAGGAGCAGTTTGTGCATGACATGTACACAAACATGAAAGCCTTCAAATCCAAGCTGGCTTTATTCTCCAGGCAGATTTTGAACAAGTCATTCACTCATTTTCCTAGACTAGCCACGCTGAAAGAGGCCGGAGCAAAAGTAAAGAAATACAGTGAGTCAGCGTCATGAACATCAACAAAGCCAGCCACAGATCCAAGTTAACAGACCTACACCTCAGATCCATCCTGAGAATCGCCACAACAAAACTAACTCCAGACTTTGATGTGCTGGCTAAAAAAGGAGACCAACAACACTGCTCCCATTAAAATGTATGTGTCTCCGTGATACGCACGTTGTTAAAATAAACAGTGCACGAGATCAAATATAACGCTTCACAGACTGACTTGCTGCAACTGTTTCGTCCTTGCACTGGTCGTTGTTGACTTTAGGCACCGGGGAAACAAATTGAATAAAAGGAACAGGACAAGTACATCTGCATCTCCTACCGTTTTGAAAAAAAAGACAGTCAGGAGGAGAGTGATGGTGATATCCTGAAGGATAACAGAACTTTCAGTGCTTTATGGTCATTTATTTGATTTTCAGTGTTTAAAGACTCATTTCGAAGTCAGAGATTTTATTGTAATGCTTTTCTTCATTTTCATTGGAAATTAAAGCACATGTTTTCCTCCATATCCCAAGATGTGTATTTTTCCCGCAATGAGGTGATGTTTTCAAAGCATGCCATCTATCTGCTCCTGTTCCGGCCCCTTTGTCAAATGTTAGAACTCAATGTGGCCCACGAATCAAAAAGTTTGCCCATCCCTGACTATGTACTCAAAACAGTTTGCTTCATTATTCTAGTTGCCTCCCCCAAGATCAGAAAAAGGCAATAGTAAAAGGTCAGTATATAAGACTTGCTCAAATGGTTTCTAAATTTGACACATTTGATGAAAGGCCGTAAGTTAAGTGATATTTTTTTAAGACTAGGACTTAACTCCTATAACATTATTAATGAAGAGTTTTAAGAAGTCAGTAGAAAAAGAAACAGTGGCCATTTTAAAGCACTACTAAGAAGTGTTACTAGGTCTTTCAATGACAGTTAGAGTCAACAGCCTCATAAATATTATTCTCAGGCATTTATTACAAGTTTAACAGTGATTATCATAAAATTATTTACATTCTCAAGAAAAACTGGGATATTTTTCGTGTTTTGATATGTGTGAAGTTTTGGGGTAAGCTCCTGTAGTGGTTTACAGAAAAGCTAAGCTTTTCAAGCAATTTTTTGACCATGCTATATGTGAACAGGTATATAAAACCAAGAAAAAAATGGGAACTTTTAAATGTGGATTTTGCCCACAATGTAAGTTTATTTTGGAGAGTGATTCTGTTATTAATGGGAGTAAAATAATTTCTAAGTATCATGTTAATTGTAATTCAGTGGGGGTTATTTATGCTGCCTTGTGTCAATATTAGAATGTTTTCAAGTAGGAAAGACAAAGTCATTTGAGGAAGAGAATATATGAACATAATTTAGACATAAAAAAACAAAAATTTAAATAATGCTTTGTATAAACATATTATACAATATTCTTCTCATAATTTTTATTTTTATGTATTGGATATGGTATCAAAAATGTTACAGGTGGCCCAAGGGAAGACTGAAGATTGAATACCATGAATTAAAATGGCAAATCAAGCTTAATGCTTTAAAACAACCAGGTTTAAATGGGATTTTGTCTATTGCTAGTTTTTAAAATTGCATTCTTATTTGGTTTGAGTAAGAACATTTTATGTTTGTATCACTTTAAGTATGGTTTTAACATTAGGTTTAGCCATGTGTATAGAGTGGTGGGAGACATTTTTGATTGTTATTTTGCTAATGTGACTTTTTCAAGAGGGCTATTAAAACAAAACGTGATTTACTGTTGATTAGATTCTGATGAAGTCTGTTTGTTATACACCAGATGAAAGCACTAAATCTTTTGTGTGATTAACAAAGCATTCAGTTTTCCTTCATCTGGCTGACTGCATCTTCGTTTTCACCTTTTTAAAGACAGGTGACACAGCAATTGCATTACAAGCATCAATCAGGTCCTTGCTTCGTCACTTCTTAAAAAAAATAAAATAAAATAAAAAAAATGTACTTCCCTGGATGCTGGCTGCTGCAGCCAATCAGGTTGTTGCTTCACTAAAGAGGACCTGATGGACTGCAGATTTTAGCTGATGCCACAGGCAGGTCAAGAGAAGGGAAAATAAATAGGGTCATAGGAGGTTACTAGGCTAATGACCCTAGGGCCTTTACAACCCTAGCCATGTATCACCTCAAGTACCCTTATTGACCACAGTTATATGGTCAATATTAGCAGATCAATTTTGGTATCAGCACCGAATGCCCCTATACATGAGGGACATAGGTGCCATCCTCTGGGTGAATTTATGGTCACCCATCCAGTTGTCAAGGTTGTGCTGGAATTGGGTCATTGAGGAGCTCTGCTTCACATGGAATATGAGCTTATTCCAGAAGAGCAATAATCGCTGGGAGATATAGCTCTCTCTCCAGCATGTTCTGTTAATGTCACAGGCTAGGTTGAGATCCCTGGTGTGAGTTATTCCTGACCCCTTTGATTTTGGATGTGCAGCATTTCATTAGGGCAGGGTCCCAGACTGCTCTTTAGGCCAGGCACAGGTTACCTCTCAGCAGCCTGTATGGCACAAATACAGTGACAGGACTTTCAGTCTTTTCATGTATGTCATGTTTTGGAGGCCCTGGATTCTCTTGGTTAGAAATCTCTGTGGTCTCTCCATTTGTTACAGATGTCTGATGAGGTACATTCAGAAGGCATCATTGAACTCAATTAGTGGTCTGATAAGGGTCGAGTACAGCGGAGCTATAACCTTCCCGTCTTGGATCCGATGCCCTTATTTATGAGATGCGCAATGTAGAATGCTTTTCTTACCATTATGGACAAATGGTGATCAAAGTTTAGAGTGCTATCAACCTGCATTCACAAGTCTCTCACCATTGAGTTTGAGTGTAAAGGGGTGCTATCTATATCATAATTAGCAGCGGCTACTTTCCCAAAGGGGATAATGAGGCATTTTTTGCGTTAAGTTTTAGTCTGTGAATTTAGCACGAATAGGGTTGCCAACTTTCATCGTGGCTAAAACCGGAGTAAAGCCACACCCCTTGCGTCATCAGTAACCCCACCCACCCCTGCTCACACCCCACCCATTTTGTGATGTCACAATGACATCATTCAGCGAGGAATGCCCTCTTTTCCATTCCTGCTGCGTCCTTTTGGCTGATTTACTACACTTTTCTGTAAAAAAAAAGCATAGTAAATCAGCCGATTTACAAACTCCGATAGTCTGTTTCCTTTTTGAAACAGAATACCAGAGTTTGTACAGTGTTTTCCGGACTACTGGAGAATCAGTTTGATTTCCAGACAGTCCAGAAAAAAAACGGATGGGTGGCAACCCTAAGCACGAATCATTTGTCTGTCTGTGTCAGCCCTTTCTGTAATATGTTAATGTCAATAGGGGACTCTGATTGGGTTACTGTCCCTTATTTTAATTCCAAGGTTAATACAGTTTAAAAAAAATGACACAACACACCAAGACACAAACTTAAACAGTTTGTTAAACTAAAGTAAAACAATTTAAACTAAACAGTAATTGAATCAGCTGATTAAAATTCACTCTGAGAAAATAAATCATGTACTCACAAGCATATGCATCAATAAAATCATCTTTGCTACTGATAGGGGACTCCAACTGTAACAGTGTAGCTATCTGTTTGGTCAAGAGAGGGCCAACACTGACAAAATAGCTGTATGCTGAGTTCAGGCTAATGCTCTAATCAAAGCAATAAAATCATATTCGGATGATGAGTTCCAATCTATTGCTGGCTACTGAGCATGTTATAGTCTTGTGTAAACCATTAGTTCAAGAAGGTCATGACAGTTTTGAACGGATAGAATATTTTAGAAAATTACAAATCATTTTCTAAGTTGTAAACAACACTTATTATACCAATACTCAGTGAGCAAGGCTTGCTTAAAGCATGTTTCTATTACTCAGTATTTAAGGTATGCACACAAAACAGTTATGAAGATACACAGCAATGAGGAGCTCGAGGCATAAAAATATTTGAATAGGCTGTATGGATCCGTCATAGACTGCACCCAGGTTACAGTCATCTGCAAACTTGGTAAGCCACAGGCCATCTACCTTCACCTGGAATTCAGTGAAATAGATTCCAAATAGTAGAGGGCCCAGCATTGATCCTTGTGGTCTGCTGGTGGAGGTGGACTCCCCAACTTTGACAATGTGCATTCTGCCGCTGAGCCAGTTTGCTACCTATCTAGTAATGTATGGGTTAATCCCCAGCTGGGAGAGTTTCTCTAGGATACCCGAATGGTGGACTGTGACAAAGGTCGTGGCTAAATCGAGACAGGTGGTATGTACTGTTTTGCCCTCATCCAGGGCTTTGTTGACATTCTCAGAGGAGTTCACTAGACTTAATAAGCAAGATGTACCTTTGATGAAATCAAACTGGGTTGAGTTAGGGGTTTAACTAACTGATAGCCTAGTACCAACCTATGAACCTATAAAGGTTGCCTATGTCCTTATGGATAAGGTCCATGATGATTCTTTCCATGGATTGTAGATAAGGCTGGTGAGGCTTATGGGTTGATAGTTCCCAGAGTTAGTTGTTGGACCCCCTTCGTGCAAGGGGATTACTGCTGCTATTCTCCACTCTGCCGGGACAAATCCAGTTCTCAGGCTATGGCTAAAGAGAGTGCCCAGTGGTTCTGCTAGGTTTTGTTTTAGATTGTTTAGCAAGCAGCCTGGGATGTTATCTGGTCCCACAGAGGTTGTGTTTTTGGCCTTGGATAGAGCTTGTATGACCTGTTACTTGGAGATACTCGGTGAAGGACTGTTGTCAGGAATGCTTTGGCATATGTCTGGTGGGGATGGTGGAAGGGGGGGGTGAACTTATTGTCACATCTGTCGGCTAGCAAGTTGGCAATTTTCTCAGGTTCAGTGTGAGTGGTACCATCCACTAAAAGTTTGGAACACAGCTCTGCATTCCCTTTGAGGTTTTGGACATAGCTAAAGAATGCCTTATGATTGTCTTTAACTACAGATGGTAATTTAGACTCGTAGCTAGCCTTAGAGGACTTAACAAGATATCTGACTTACTTATTTCTAGGTGTGGAATGTATTCTTCTCCTCTGATGAATAACTTCAAACAAGACAGATTTATGGTCTGACTATTACAGGGATGGCAGCACACAAGGGTTAGTGCAGTGCCCCCCCCCCCCCCATGTTGGTAAGCACTAGGTCCAGGACATTTAAGCCCCTTTGGGGTGTAGAACAACTGTTCCAGGGCATATGAATTAACAAAGTCCAGGAAACTCATAGCTATCATGTTTGTGATCATGTAAGTCTCCCAATCAATGGAAGAATAGCTGAAATCTCCCATGTCCAAGGTGTTTGGCCATATACTGAGCGACTCTAGTAAGTCCAGCTCAGCAGTGTGCTTCTTCTGGTTCATGGTAGGGGATCTGTAGCTAGTGATGATGTGGAGGGTTATTTTACCTATAGTTAATTAGATCTGGAGTAGCTCAAGAGAATCATACTGTTTCACCAGTCTCCTGGTGCATTTGAATTTAATGAAGATGGATATACCTCCACCTCTGGTTCTTTCACACTCGTTTTGAGGTGTGAACATGTGAAAGGCCTTGTATGGCTGGGGTGCTCTCAGTGACTGCACAAACATCAGCATCCTCTAAGGTGGGGAGTGTTTCCAGGGAGTGCAGTTTACTGTTTAAGCTGTTAGCATTAAGCAGCATGACACTGAGTATGTCTTTCATGGATTTCTTTACAATGGAAGTTTTGTTGTTTGGAAATTGCATAAAAAAAGACACTATGGAGGAGACAAGCATCTTTGCCAGTATCCAAAAGCCTTGAGGAGACAGGTGAAGGCCATCTCTGGCAAAGCAGCGTAGACTGTTGATGATATCTTCCCAGGCAGACAGATACTGGATTCCTCTGGAGTGACACCAGAAGCTAAGCCAATTATTGAAATCAATTCAATTACAAAGACATGAGTCTGGAGCGTTTCTCCCCAGACCTCAGCTGAAAATTGGCTTTGTTCCCAGTTGGGCTTTCCCAGAAAACAAAATGTTTAAATAAATAAATAAAATCATTTTTGTCTGTATTGTGGCATCATGAAGGCAGAATGCTGCTTAGGGCTAAGGACATACCTACCTGGGACACAATCTGAGAGTTTGGCCATGTCTTTTTTTATATAGTCCAGAAAGCTACATCTCAAGTGGTTCACATCAACATGTACTAAGACTGAGTCGTAATGGTACTTGTTGCTGACTAACTTGATTGCATGTGTAATTTGGTGGATCCTGGCACCTGACAAGCAGCGGACCGTGCCCTTCTCCTGGTGAGGTGGACATCTGTATGTCTCACTATTGAGTCGTCTATAACCACAACATTAGATTTTGAGGTGCTTTGCCTTAGGGATTTAATTGTTGAGACACAGATGTGTGTGTTATGTATAGTGGTGGATTCTGTTTGTGTACCACTATGTGTATATTGTTAGTGTTTGGGAGGTCTGTGGTCTTCTAGTAGGCTTTTAGTGAGTACCTCTGTGTATGTCAGTTTATTTGTCTTGACCTTATCTTGTGTGAAAGAAAGTTATGTGTGCTGACAACCTGTTGTACGTCTTGTGTATTGTTATGTGAGAGGGCTAATTCTGATTTCTTGGTATAGTTACAGCATTCACATGCTGTGTTTGCTTGCTTTAGGAGCAAGTAGTTGTCTGCATACACGAGGCAATTACTAAATTGCCTCAGGATGCCCATGTCAATCAGGTTGGCTGGAAAAATGGTGGGAAACTGTCCATCCATTATGGAAAATATATTTTATAGTACCTATTGGGGATGGGCTAGATGGACTGTGGTTTGCTTGTGAGATTACCAAAGGCAGCTATTCTGTGGAGGCCAAAGGATAGAAGAGTGTATCAACACCTCAGAAAGTCGCTAGCTAGGTAGCAATGCGCAACTGCATTGCGCACAAAGAGGCAGTCAAGCTAAGGAGGGTTTTCTAGCAGATATTATGGGAAAATTGTGTTTCTAAGCATTTGCATCTATACACTGCAGTGCTAAACCCTGAGGCATGGTGCGCAGCTATGCACAAATGCAGGGATTAAACACAAGCGAAGTTGCACAGTTTTAATACAAATTAACCAATAGGAAAGACAAAACTGAGCCTTTTTCTAGCAATCCCCAACTCAGATGGGTTCTGGGCTACACACTTCCGCCACAAGGGTGCAGGAAGGCCTTCTTAATGTAGGATGGCTGGTTTTAGTACTCAAGTAATACCAAACAGTCTAGATTTAGCAAATCTGAATCTAGCCTATGCTATGAAATGCAGAAGTACTAGAAATTCAAAGTGCAGAAAAAAATCAGTCACATTCGTAAAAACAGCAAAAATGAAGCAGCAATTAAGCAGAATACAGTTCCAAAAAATGCAATGCAAGCTTAAAATATATTTTTTATTAAACATAGCGGATGCCTTGGATTTAGTTGAGATTCACTTCAGATCTCTGGCTAAAATACAAGCAAAGTTATACAGTTTTAACACAAATTAACCAAGAGAAAAGCACAAAACTGAGTCTTTTCCAGCAATCTCCAACTCAGATGGGTCCTGGGCTACACAAACCTCCCAAGAGGGTGCAGGAGTGCCTTTTAATGTAGGATGTCTGGTTTTAGTGCTCAACAACAAACAGCCTACATTCAGCACATCTGAATCTAGCCTATGCTATGAAATTCAGAACTACTAGAAATTCAAAGTGCAGAAAAAAAACAGTCCCATCAGTAAAAACAGCAAAAATGAAGCGGCAATTAAGCAAAATACAGTTCAAAAAAGTGCACTTATTTTTTGTTGTACACAGTGGATGCCTTGAATTTAGTTCTGATGAAATGTTTTAGTGCCGAGAATTTCAAACGGCAAGGAAGGAGGAGAAACCCGTGGCCACCTGCATGCAAGTTGGCCACATGTTGTCAATGGGGGTCCTTGTAGGCAGGGAGATAATTGACAGCCCCTCATGGGCTTGGCAGGTGCCTAATGGTATAGTGTTACATATTTTGAAGACAGAAAGTTAACTATGGCTGCCGTTTCTTTAATTCTTTTGCTTACTGGTACTATGGATGTTATAGTAATATCAAGCCACACTAAAATGTCTGAAAACGAAGAGGCTTCAGCTTAAGAATGTAAGAATATGTAGTTTTAATTACATCAGTCATTAACTCTACAAATTCTTAAATTCTTCTGCTGACAGGTTCATAGGCAGCTATAACAACATTCAGAATATTATAACTGCATTATTTAAAAACCCACTCATATCCAAAAAAGTATTTAAATCCTAGAATGGGTTACTATGATCAAGCATACCTTTTTGAGAGCCACCCACACCTCTCAAATGTCCCTGTTTCTGCTTCAAATGTTTGTCTTGTCCCTCATAACATTTATGATTTTCTGCTAAATCACTCATGATTACAATCAGTAATACCAGTCGTTAGAGATTTACACTTTTTAATTTTCAAAAATTGCATATTGATGCAAAATGCGTCATTGTATTAACACTTTAAGTGAATTACAGTAATATTTAAAAAAATGGTCCTGATTATATACCCTCATTATTTTTGGATTTGTTCAGACCTCTTGACAGAATAAATTGAAATGTATGGTGCTACCCCAAAATATTAAGATCAAAATTATTTCTAATGGTGTTATTTCATTTAATCAGAAATAAGAGTACTAGGTGGTTCAAACTGCTGCATTTGTTTGGAACAGTGCTATTTTCCTTGGAGAAAACCAACATGTTTACTTGCAGTTTCAGTACTTCAACAAGTAGTACACTCGCCTCTGATGCAGAAATTGGTGGGGGTTTCATTCCCATACTAGGTACTTGTATTAATTTTCCAATAGTAACACTGCAGTAGGCCATAAGGGGGGGGGGGAGTGCTGCACACCTAGGTGAGCCATCTTTCAGAAGAGACTTTAAACCAAGGCCCCATCTGCCTGATTTGGTAGTAACTCAGGTGGATGTAAAAGATCCCACTGCTCTTATCAAAAGAAATAGTGGAAGTTCTCCAATGTCTGGCAAAGTTCCCCTAGTCAGTATGAATACCACCCTGGGTCTCCCCTGAAAAAAGGCCATTAATATTGCCACTATATTTCAGTTATTTCATTAGCTATTGTATCTCAATGGATTTGCCACTGTAAAGTGATCTTGGAGGTTTACTCCCAGCAAGCCCAGTTTATGCAAATCAAGTTAACACAAGGAAATTAGTTTTCTCAACTTCCTTGTAAATGGAATGGAAATAGTGTGTGTGGGTCACGGGCATCATGCATCGCTTCTGAAAACCATTTGCTTTAATTTTCACTTTTTTCTCAAATTACTCTGATTTGTGTTCTCAGAACAGCTCTTTAAAAGTATATATAAATGCTCTAGAAAATAAAGTAGCTGAACTGCATGTTTATGGCTTGCATTCTTTTGGTTTAAGTGCTGACAGACCCTCTCCCACATTTTTCCTGAGGTGTCAAAACTATCACTGTAATCCAGGAACTGTTACAAATAAGTATTTTTAATGTGATGTGAATATTATCAGGATTTGTAAGATTATGGCAGCCGCTTTATTTGCAACCCCTCATAATAGTGGATCCTGGATGATCTGTTGCTGTGTACCATATATTCTATAATTGACTAGCATAGTGTGCACTCAACATAACCTACATTCCACACCAGCTAGCTTCTGTGCCCTAGTAGTGCTAATCCAAGTACAGGAAACTGGCACAGCCACTGCTTATTAAAGACAGACTGGAAGGACAAAGGACAAGACTTTGCCAGAGTTTGTTGTGTGCACAAAAATAAATTGCATGTAATGAGCTGTGTGCTTTGACAAATTTAACTGGAAATCCTTATCAGCAGTTTTACAATAATTTTATACTAAAAGCACAGATGTTATATGCAAATATTTCCACTTTTTGTGCTAATAATGTGGTTTCAAAACCTTTTCAGATTACCAATGAGACAAGAAAATGCACCCATTATTACCCTCCCTATTTTATTACCCTCCCTATTTGGCTAGCACTTGCCCTTGATAAATTTCATTTGAAACATTTCATACAAGAGTGAATTAAAATACTGCTGGTATCAAATCTAATATGTGCATGGTTTGCGGATGATTATATCATCTGGCTTATTAACCCAGCAGCTTTTTTCTCCATGTTCTACTGAAAGGCACTAGGAGCAGTTTGTATGTTATTCTGGCTTCTCGATAAATAAAACAAGACTGAAATGCTTCCATTCTCATAATCTTCTTGTCTAATTTTATCAAAAGAACAGAAACTACTAGTCTTTCAATTAGTGTCATAATGCACATATTTAGAAATTAAACTAGCGACAGATCATAGATCTAAACAAAGCTGTTATTGGAAGACATTAAAAATACAATTATGGTCTAGAAAAAATATTTCTGCCATACTTGTAGACTGTGTGTAATTAAAACTATGTTACTGCCTAAGAGTTTATTTAGATTTTTTTCTGAGACATCTAGTCATGTATTCAGAAGGGTATTATGCAGTTTATTTAGGGCGGCCACGGTGGTGCAGTGGTTAGCAT